>NC_091122.1:66369975-66669975 GCF_040183065.1 Periplaneta americana
TTATCATACGGTTCTTTACATAAAAAGCCTTGCACCTACTAGTACAGAGCTCACTGTGTACCTATCAGCCTTCATAATGAAAATTTAATTCCACATAAGCAAAGGACGAGAGTAAGTATTGCTCGACAATATTTCCAGAAATTTAAATAAATGTTGCTTATGTTTTAAGCTTCGATTTTTAAACCTTGTAACCCCACACATTGCCGTCGTTCTACTATGGCGTTCGAAGAGCTGTGGTGTCAAATTACTGCAGCTTGTGTGGCTCTTTTCCTCTGTGTTATGGGATATTATGTAGATAACTACTACAATACACGACTTTGGGTGGCTTCGCACGTGTATCAACATCCTGCTATACTTTCCAAGTGAAACCTACCCTTATCTTTAGTATTTGCCGCACGTAGCCGGCAGCACATGCTCGTCTGATAACATCGGAAGGCTTTTGTTGAGCTCATCATATTTAGTTCGCCGGGGTAGCAAGAATACAGCGAAAAGTTGATTCCTTTCAGAACTGGTGTCGTCTAAAACGGATACAAAGTGCTGAGATTCTTTGTTACAGAAATCCCTTTTTAATGTTTCATAGCTATGCTGATGATCACGTAAGAGTAAATTCCTAAAATACTAATTTGGCCGTCTCTTCAGTGTTGCAAACTAATACTAGATATCACCAAAACAGGATAAAATCACACAATGCTATGTACTATAATAATACTAATAATAATAATAATGATAATAATAATAATAATAACAACAAATTTTTTAGGTTTCGTAACAATCTGTTTTTTACGGTGAGGGTTGTTAGCCCTTCGCCCAACCCCCAAGCAGGAAGACCACCCCTTCTCGGCTGTTCACGGCTGCTTATTCAATATATTCGAAATTCAGATATCTTGGAGCAACAGTAACAAATATAATTGACACTCGGGAGGATATTAAACACAGATAAACATAGGAAATGCCTGTTATTATTCGGTTGAGAAGCTTTTGTCATCTAGCCTGCTGTCAAAATATCTGAAAGTTAGAATTTATAAAACAGTTGTATTACCGGTTGTTCTGTATGGCTGTGAAAGTTGGACTCTCACTTTGAGAGAGGAACAGAGATTGAGGATGTTTGAGATTAAGGTTCTTAGGAAAATATTTGGGGCTAAGAGGGATGAAGTTACAGGAGAATGGAGGAAGTTACACAACGCAGAACTGCACGCATTGTATTCTTCACCTGACATAATTAGGAACATTAAATCCAGACGTTTGAGATGGGCAGGGTATGTAGCACATATGGGCGAATCCAGAAATGCATATAGAGTGTTAGTTGGGAGGCCGGAGGGAAAAAGACCTTTGGGGAGGCCGAGACGTAGATGGGAGGATAATATTAAAATGGATTTGAGGGAGGTGGGATATGATGGTTAGAGACTGGATTAATCTTGCTCAGGATAGGGACCAGTGGCGGGCTTATGTGAGGGCAGCAATGAACCTCCGGTTTCCTTAAAAGCCAGTAAGTAAGTAATAACAACAATAACGATGTCTTGCTTATTTGCCACATCTCATCTTTATGTTGGGGAAGTGTTTTTAAGAGATTCAATAATTTGTGAAACAGTATATTTTTCTTCTTGACCTCTCGCACATTAAGTTAGTAGTTAGTAGATCAGTGTAAGATCTAATATTAAAATGTATTTTGTCTGACAACATGAAATTCATTGCTTTGATTAAACAGTTTACGATTCACGGAAGATCTAATATTAAAATGTATTTTGTCTGACAACATGAAATTCATTGCTTTGATTAAACAGTTTACGATTCACGAGACCTAACCTAAAAATGTATTTTGTTTGATCACGTGAAATGATTAGTATGAATTCCGAAAACGAATGCCACTTTGAAATGTATGCTTTAGAATATTTACTCCGTTATTGTAATAAAAGTCCAAACACGAAGGAAATTAATTAAAATGTGAAATGATATTTCTATCGATTTACCAAGATCATGTATCACACGAAATATTTATTTACACTTAGCCTACCTGACTCTAATCTTAAAATTGTAACCACAACGCAAAGGAACACATACAATAACTATTATGTATTAATATTAATACTGATATTAATTAATTATTAGTATGTTCAAATTTCAATAGCCTCCAGTAATGGGTTCAGATATCTAGAACAATTTGAATTTTCAGAATTTAAACTACCGACAACTTGTGTCACTGCTGCCAACATAACAGTTATGAAATCACTACCAGTTGTAGTATTTCTCACAATCAGTACCGAAATTCGAAACGAAGTTGGCAAAAGAAAATTCAACCTGCAAACTCTAAAATCACCATAATCCACTAGCTTATTTAGTAATGGGGGGGGGGGGAATGATTAGGTTTCACTCTTAGGGTATTAAGTAAGCTGACATCGAATTTTAGGTGAAGGGCCTATTTTTTCTGTTGGGATAAACTAAAACTATTAAATAAGCATTTTCACATTACATAGAATATGAACGTTTGAAAGCTGTTTTATGGTACCTAAAAATGTCTATTTTACTCATGTAGACCTATTTTTAAGATTGTAGTGCCTAAAATTGCCTATTTCTATTTGTTACGTATTTGTATTTTTAAATTTTTCTGTAGCAGTGAAAGAGAAAGTTTTGAATGTCATGGGGTGGGTATGGTTCAAATATCTTGTGATAGTTTGGTTGTAGGAATGAAGGAATTTCTGGAAGATGTCTGGTTTTGTTGAGCACCTGGGCAGACGGTAGAAATGTGATGAATCGGGAGGATATACCGTAGTTCTCCCTAAAGAAATCAGTATGACAATTATTGCTAGATTTAAATATGCATCCATTGCTTCGGTATCATTGGGAAGAATTTTTTTTGCTTATAAAATGGTTCTGCCTAAGAAAAGGGAAAGTTTCACAATATAAAATTGAGAAACATTATGTATTGTAATGCCAATTATAATGTGTTAATGTAAATTCATTGGCAAATTATTTAATTTAAATTGTAATATGAGCACTTTTGTATTAGCAGCCTTAGAGCAATGAGGCCGATGAATTCATTAAAAATTACCAACCGGTATCCATAATTTAAGACTTAACGAAAATAAAGTTTCTAACCGCAATATTTTCTACTATTTTTGTCACTGTATACCGTAATGCTTAATAATTAATTGCATTTTTATAGTTACTGTAGTCTGTGTGGATAGAAATTACATTTTAGCTGCCTAAATCTATGTTTTTAGTGCCGATTTGATATGATATAATGATAGGCCTATATTTCGTCACAACACTTCTTTACATGTAATGGTGTACCTCACATTTCTGTATCCGGTGCCACCATTGACATATTACACTAACACATTATTTGCAGTACACGTCTACACAAATACTCCCAATTACGCTATGTACCTTTTTTATTACTTGTTCAATCTCCCCTTCAGTATTTCTCCTACATTTCATTTGCTATTCTCTTTTTGTTCATAAATCCTAATATATCCAATATTATATACGTCTTTCAAACCCCCTTTTTCCTCTAACTACTATTCACTAAAATCTCAATTTCACTTTTTCTCTATAAATTATCATATTGAATTATTTGTCCCATTTGTTCTTTGACCTTTTCTCCTATATTTCTCTTATATTCATTTACTGTTCCAACGTTCAAAAGTTAGTACTAATTTTATGCTGTCACTTGTTAACTTTTCTTAACCCTTTTTCACTAGTTCCACTCATTCCTATTTGCGCTCACTTTCACTTTCTCACTATTCCACTTACACCTAATTCTTTCTCACTATTCTCACTTCCTATAAATACTTACATTTATCTCTACACATCAGCTTATATAATTTCTCTCTCCCCTATACTTCTCGATCATTTACAATTTCACTTTACTTGCACTTTTTGATCACATCCCCAAATTTTTTTAAACGTATCAAATATCTTTGCTATATCCTCAGCTATCGCAGGTTCTGACCTTTCTTTACTGTTCATCTCTGTCTTTTACTGCCAATTTTGATAAATTCAGGGCCTATTTTAGGTGCCTAAAAGTTACTTTTTAAGGGCCGTATTCATAGACATTCTTAGCTCGGGCTTCCGGTGTATGATCAGCGAACTAACGTTTTTCGTATTCATAAACCAGTGTTAGCGATATGATACAATATGAATCCCACACAAGTAACCACTCGATAGCCGGGGCTAGTTTAGCACGGTCGTCGTAGCGCGGGCTAGCGAAATGTCTATGAATAGCACCCTCAATGCCTAAAAATCCGTGGTCTAGGGTGCGAAGTATAGAAGAGGATGCATCGTGGTGCTAAATCGCTTTCAAGATTTTAGTGGCAGTACACGTTTTAAACAGTACTGATGTCGAAAAAATAGTTTTGCTTGTCGTATGTCTGTGTACATTGATTTATCCTGCACTATTTTGCGGATGTTGATTATATCCAGTATCTAAAAGTCAATTTATCCGGAAATGACGGACATGAAATATAATAAACTCTTGTAAAAAATAATAGCTCTTTTGAAATGAACAAAAGCGTAAAATGACCATGAACTTCAAATCTATGCAATGGAATTTTGTAAATTTTGTTTATTGCGTAAGAAGAAGATATTAATGAAATAAGCAACCTTGTATGTATCCTACTATTGTGTTTTGAGGAAACTTGTAATTATTAGCGGTCGGCACAATATGCAGAAAATTTTGTTGCCAAAATAATTATGAAATAAATATTATTGACTATTACACTTTTACTACGTCACACTACTTTTGAACATTAAAACGGTATGAAAGGACGTCTTTCAACCAATCATGGCTGCTTATCTCAAAATTTTATCGCGTCCCTAGCATTTGTTTATTTTTATCACTACCCTAGCATTTGTTTCTTTGTTTGCCAACATTTCAAACTGCACTGATCTGGACGTCAAAAAAAAAAAAAAAAAACAACAAAAAAAAAACAAAAAAAAAACAAAAAACAGAAAATTACAAACCACTCCAGTCGATGCACAGCACTTTCAAATATGACTCGCATTGGCATTCAAGAACAAGAATTAATAAACGTCATTGGTCATAGCTATGCATCTTTACAAATAAATGACGAGCACCATTCGGAAATCCTGAGTAAGTTAAGGGATACACCATGTACATCAACGAGTTCACTTCTTTTACGCACACGTCCAATATAACATCAAGTGAACCACCAACCACTAAAAAATTCAAATTTTAAAATTGTACCTACTTTCAATAATTCTTTCTTTTAAAATTATTCATGTTTATTTTTTATTTCATCATCGTTAATTAAAACGTTTCTTGTTTATTTCATCATTCCTAATTAAAACTTTTCTAACACTCGTTTATATTATTTAGGTTATGTTTGTAATAGCTTCTGCTATATGATATTATGAATAATCACGTATCAGAGATTGTTTAATACTAAGATTTATTGAAAATCATCTGTCAAGTAACGTTGATTACTGGGATCTGGATAATTGAAGTGGAATGCAAATGTTTTAATAAAAATGAAACTGAATCAACAAAGCCTTCTTGACTAGTAACCGTCCACAGAGTTCAATGAAGATTCCATAGTTGGCACAACTGATAACAAGAAAACAGCTAGTGCGATCTAGCGTAATGTTGAGATGGTACAATAATACATTTGAAGACAGTTGCATTTTCGTAAGTCAATTAATATTTTATTGTATTGGAGTACTTTGTTACTTCTAATCTTTATATAGCCCTACTTTCTTCTAATCGTGTAACAGTCAATTAAATCCAACTCGAGTTTTGATTTTCTCTAGATAAATGAAAACCTCTAATGAGATTACTGTTGATAAACATCTTTGTTCCTGAATCATTAAATGTGGAGCAAATTTACGTCATTAGTTACAAAATAAGCCATTAGAGGGGTCAGAAGCAAAGGGATACAAGTGACATTTCTAAGAACACGAATTAAGTGCATCCAGAGTAAGCTAAAGCATCTAAAATTGTAGTGGCAAAGAGTTGTATCTTTTAACCACATCACTAGAGACAGGATTTATAGGTTTTTACCCGGTTTTTTCCTTACTTCTAAATTCATAATTTTCCGAATCATGGTCATAAAATTCATATATGTAAATTCTGTTTGCAGGAGCACACGTAGGACCACAAAATTCGTTTCCTTTCCTATAGTTTATCGAAGGAGGAAGTACCACTTTCAGAAACCGAAAGCAAATTTTTATCTTTCAAAATCTGTCTCTTCCTCACGTAATGATACTTATCTAGTAATTGTCTTCGTAATCACATAGGGCTTGTATACCGCAGAACACCCTGCCAATTCTTGATCTGGGTGGAAATGGACCACCAACATGGCCGTGTTTGGTGGGAGGAGGGTGAAGGGCACGTGACCCGCGTCGCATTTGTTTCAACTACAATGACATCGAAACCGATACTATGCCGTAAAGACAAAGTTATTGTTCTAATCCCCTATGGACAGTTTCAGTTTTGGTTCTGTTCCGGTGGGTTGTGGGTGTTTTTATACGGCTGCGACAGTAAAAGTGATTCGTCTAGTTTCACATGTGTGGGAAAAGGTGAGTGAGTAGTTTCAGTTTGAGCCACAGTCACACCGAGGCATGCCGGTATCGGAATGTTGTCCATTCTCTTGGTTATTTAGCAGTGTGTTTGTAAAAAGTTCGGCGGTGTGCGAATACTATTTTCCCCAACGGGAAATGTTCTGGTCTACAATTATTGAAAACAGTATTGCCTGCTTCTTGTATTTAGGCGTTTAGGCATTTTTTATCCGGTTGTGCAAACTAGCGAGAAAGTTCTGTGCTACTGCAATAAATAATACAGTATTATAACGTTATTAGTGTGAATACAGTATTTTTATGAAGAAATGTGTTCATTTTCGGCATTGGCGGTGACAAAAAGGAATTAATGAAGTGATATGATGACTAAGCTAAATTGTGAAGAAGACGATTGTAAATGCTAGTAAGTCTGATTGAAACTTCGATCTCGCTATACTAGACGGCATTTCGGAAGCAGTCAGCTGCTATATGCGCCGTAGCATTTCTGGTATGTGACGTCATAAGCTTGTACAGTAGAACCAATCGGAATCAGTCTATAACAAGTGCTTCCCGAGTTCGTTTGTTCACGTGTGAGTGTTTCAATACATTGAATAAGTAAAATTATCATTTACTCTGTATGTGTAAGATAAATAAATGGAAGAAGAGGCTGTAAAAAAGACAAGTATTGCACAGGCAGGCGCTGAAAATAGTGTTTAAGGTGTATAATTATTTTAAAATCGTTGACGAGCAGAACGCTGCCGGCCATTTTGATGCTGACTGCAACGTTGCCAACGCGCAAGAAACGACTGCAGAAGCATGTGGTGTGGGATTGAGAACCGTGCAAAGATTATTGTTAGCGAAGGAAAGAGGGTTTGTTTGATGCCATGCTTACAGTAATCAACGGTTAAGGTCATTATTGTCTTTTGAGAATTTAAATTCTCTCCTACGCTATTTGTATTGCACGTGCGCGTGAAGTACGATGTGGCAATGTTGTATGCTGCCTTGCCGTGTATATATATGTATATCAACGCAAACGCTAGCAGACTACCGCCTTCCGAATTGTCGTCGACTCTATACACCAAAAAATTTATCTGATTTGCATTGTGATTTTTTCACTTATCAGATTAAACTGAGAGCTGGAATAACTTTACAAATATAGTGGCACAAATTAAGTAAATATATCACGTATAATACACTACATTTCCACAATTCCACTGAATAAACATTTCACACATACATTCTTCAGTGCATAATTATTCAGTTATTATTGTGATTGTATTCAGCAGAGGCTTTTGAAATGGGTACCATAGTATTGCCAGTTTCTGGAAAGAAAAATGGGTTGGTTTTGATTTGATCAGGCTTTCAGTATGCCTTGCATATACGCTTTTTGCTCTGGGCCATAGTGAAGGAAGCAGTGATGGTGTTACCGCTGGATTACGTGATCATTGTGTGCGACAATGTCGGAGAAAATGATCCGTCGTATATATAAGGAACAAGGATATTTGGGGAAGTCTGATTGGGTAAGCGAGTTTGTAGTTTTCGGAGTGATCACCTCGTTCCTCTAGAACAGTGTGCTACCACAGTTTAGTATATACAGTCACGAAGCTCAATACGTAGGAAATATGCATGCATAGATAGATGCTAACCACTAGGATCGCTACTATCGCCTCATCACAGACAATGCGAAATAGTACCGGCACAGTCTATTGTTCATAGTACCCTCAACAACTCAAGCTTCGTGACTGTATATACTAGACTGTGGTTCTACGATTTTGAGATTATTTTCAATGTATTTCTTTTCTCCCGCGTGTGGTACTTAGCGGATCGAAGTTTGACTGAAGTGTGGAGTTTCGAACAAGAAATATAACTAAGGAGCTCTCGTATTAAATGGAAAAAAATATATTATTTCTGTTGAATGCTAGAAGTGAATGGAATGTATTTTTTTTTTTTTGGTAAAGTCATTTTTAATTGTACTTTTACGCAGTGACAGTGTCAGATATTTATTTTTTGGTGATTAGCATTTGTGTGTGCATAAAGGTGCATCTACACGGTTCAACTTTTCTTTCAACGTTACTCATTCAAGCAATGCATGCATGAGTGAACGAAACGCATTCAATTATGCATGCTTTTTTCCCCACTAAAAATGAGAATGCATGCTACAATTGAGCTGATTGTTCTAGGTAGCCGTGAATAAACTGAAAATCGTTTTGTTTGGTGATTGTGGATCTTTTAAGCTGAAAATGGCGGCAAGTACGATTAGCTTTATTGAAGATATCGCAAATACGAATGCCTGTGGAGTGTTCAACCACAATTTTGAGAATCAAGCAGGCCTAAGTATTGGATTGATATTTAATATTAATTAATTAATGCATATACGTAGTGAAGATGACGTTCAACACGGCGCACTATGTAGACACAAAATCTGCATGCATCTTAATTGAACGTACGTTTTCAACTTGATTCTTTCAATATTCTCTCCAGATTGCATGCGCACGCGCATGAAAAATTGAACCGTGTAGATGCAGCTTAACTTAAGGGGAAGAAACTTTCATTCTTTGTGCTCCACGCCATTGAAATTGTGGAAATAGACTGCTACTAATCAAGGCAAATGTTTATAACATTGACATACATTAGTTTTCAATTTGTTAATTCCTAGAAGCGAAACAAGTTTAAGCTAAAACTGTAGAAAACATATAAATCTAAAACACGAACTTCATCATTTTCTGCGCTGTGATAAGAGAACCTTTGATGAAGTACAGTAATTTTATTGTTACGGGACATTTGTGCTCTAAATTAAACAATTTAAGTAGTGGATAAATTGGATGTGAAATATTCTGAAAGAAGCATAAGACAACTGCAATTTTCAATTATTGTAAGTTGTACACAGTTGGGGGACAGTACGGAACCCGACTTAACTTTGATTCGACATTAACCCATCTATAGCCTACCTTCCGTCGGCTTTTTCATTACTCTAATTCAGTAGTGTCAGAGTTATAAGCTCCGAAACCGGTTGTGGTGCTAGAGACGTCCAGTCGGAGCGTGAACTTGCTTATGTCTGTGGAAGCAACGGAGCACGCAACGAGTTATAGTGAAGCGCTCCGCTCCGTTTAGGCTGTGTCTGACAACGCTGCTCTAACTTCTAAAGAGCTGTAATCATTTATGACTATCATGGTGCGTTTGAAAAAGTTTTCTTAACATTAATTAGTGGTGTAGGAATATCTTTATAGCACACTGATCCGTGTAACAGAACTTTCGAACAATATCATTAAGCATTATTATTTTAATGTAACTCGAGTTATAAATCATGTAAATATAATTCATTATACCGACCTTAAGAAATTGTCCCGTGTCATAACTGCGTGGTTCAAGGCATGCCTTGGACTAACGTTACGGAATGAGGGCAGATTCGAATCTTCATGGAGGAAGAAATTTTCTCATTGAATTTTGATCAGTGCATGGAACCGGTGCCCATCCAGCATCGTGTTGAATTTGAGGATCTACAATGAGTACCTATGTCCGGTTATATGGGGATATTATCGTGCCAGCCACACTTTATCGCACTGCTGGTTGTATGATCGTTAACCTCCGCTGAGGTATATGGACGTTAGGCTGTTGCGCTACGAATTTGTTTTTTTGTTTTTTTGTTTTCTTTAAGGAATACAGTAATTGCTTATTGTGATACGTAGGTATCGCTATGTTTTTCATTTATAAAGAGTGTGCTAAGGAGTCTGTTTTTAAAAGGCACTATATTGGCCTACTTTTTTTTTTTTTTCTTTTTTGGATTCTTAAGATTTAAAATGTACAGAATCATTTTTTTTTCTCCATTTAAACCTGTAAACTATTATTTTGTAAAAAATTACTTCAATTTTATGATTCCAATGTGTGTGTACAGTAGTGGCAAAAAAACCGGACCGACCCTTGTAGCTTGATTTCAGAGTCTTGTTCACTCCAAAGCACGATAGACTGGTAACTAAGACTTTCGTGGTTCGAATCCTGCCTGGGAAGGAAACTTTTTTTTGTTCCTTATTCAGATTTATTCCCAATACTTTTCGATTGCAGCGATATTTTACTACTTAATTAACTTATTATTTCAAGAACATGAATTTTACCAGCTTATTTTCTAATGTCGTTCGAAATGGGCTACTGGCTGCGTCAGCAGTCGAAACTACAACGATTTCAATAGATTACTCGCTGTCTTGTGAATGCAGGCGTGGCATGCGCAGTGGATCATTTCGGGGACTTTGATTATTACGTCGGTCCTGTTTTTTTGCCACTACTGTACATAACATAGAGAAATGAGTCAGTATATTATTTTGTCACTGTGGAGAATAAGGGGCGCATGAATTAAATTTATTTACTTACTTACTTACTTACTGGCTTTTAAGGAACCCGGAGGTTCATTGCCGCCCTCACATAAGCCCGCCATTGGTCCCTATCCTGAGCAAGATTAATCCATTCTCTATCATCATATCCCACCTCCCTCAAATCCATTTTAATATTATCCTCCCACCTACGTCTCGGTCTCCCTAAAGGTCTTTTTCCCTCCGGCCTCCCAACTAACACTCTATATGCATTTCTGGATTCACCCATACGTGCTACATGCCCTGCCCATCTCAAACGTCTGGATTTAATGTTCCTAATTATGTCAGGTGAAGAATACAATGCGTGCAGTTCTGTGTTGTGTAACTTTCTCCATTCTCCTGTAACTTCATCCCTCTTAGCCCCAAATATTTTCCTAAGCGCCTTATTCTCAAATACTCTTAACCTATGTTCCTCTCTCAAAGTGAGAGTCCAAGTTTCACAACCATAAAGAACAACCGCTAATATAACTGTTTTATAAATTTTAACTTTCAATTAATTAAATTTAATAGCCATAAATAAAAGCTTAACTTAGTTCATGTCCCCCTTATTCTCCATAATGGTAAACTGATACACAAAAGCATTTCTCTTTGTTACATATACATACATTGGAATCGTACATTTGAGGCGATTTTTACAAAATAATAGTTTATAAATGATAGACAGTACGAGTACGTTTTGAGATATGAAAAATTAAAAAAAAAAATAAAATAAAATAAATAAATAAATAAATAAAATAAAATAAGTAGACTAGTAGGTACGTGATGCCATAAAAAAAGAAATAGACTCCTTGGTACTTCCTAAAATGAAACACATAATTTTTTTAAACACGTTGAAAATATTCCTTTTTTCATCTCCTGTTATGAAAAATATCTGTGTTATACAAAAGCTTTTGTATTATGTGCCTTTTGCAGTTCGGTACTTGATGAATGTTTTTGTGGTGAATTACGTGTGTCGGAACTTATGTATTATATTTGTTTTGCAGGTATGCACCGCCTGTTTGGGGGGCTAGTTGGTGGACCATGGCACCACAGCCACCAGCGATGTTGCTCACTGCTGTTTGCCTGTGGCTGCTGCTCTCGGCCACGCAACTGCATGCAGGTAACTATAGACCAGTTGGCGACTGAATGATATATATATATATATATATATATATATATATATATATATATATATATCAATCTGCAGCTAGCATTCTGTTCCATTTATTACCTTAACATAAATATTAACTCATCACCTATACTTGGAAGCTACTACTTGCCACACTGAAAATTTTTGTTTGTTATAATTAGAGCCCGGATGTTAGGCAAAAAGCCTTTTTTAAACTGAGTGTATGTATGAAAGACCTATTAGAGATAAACACGTTTCTACACATTTGGGGACGATATGCCCAATTTTTATTTTGCCTTTTTTAGCTCCCGTTGCCTGTTTTAAGATTAAATACTTTTTTTTTTTAGCCCTTTACGTCGTTATTGTACGTTTTCTGTTTTTTAATGCAGTTAAAATAAACCGCATATAAATTATATCAAAAAACAAAAAAGAACGGTTGTAGAAATTAAAAATATATATTCACCTCGCACAAATATTTGCTGAGAATCTTATTCTCCAGCAATACATATGTTTCCAAGAAATTGTAAACTTTTCTCCTCTATCGATTCCATCTTTTATGTCACTTAACAAAGATGTTTGAACAGTATAACCCTTAGTGCTCAGGTCACTTCGGGGTTTACCAGCGAAAGAAAGGGGATGAGGGAAGTATTAAAAGCAAGTCTCCAGGTCCCGTTACTGTTGTCGCTTGCACGCACAAGTCACGCGTACTTTGAAGTCTCTAATCCCTTCTCACACCCCTCTTTTTGAGACCATACACAGTCGGTTTTTCCCGATCTCTGAAAGAAAGTAGACACAGTCCTTCTGAAATAAGTTGTTTTAAGTTTGCTCCAATCACTTCAGTAGAAGCAAAAAGATCTTTTTGCACCATGAAAAATGTCCTCTCTGATAGGCGGCTCACTATGACAGTTGACAACTTAAAAAAGCATCTTGTTGTGACATGTAACGAAGGAAAGTGAGTACCATATGGGATAATTTATTAAGTACCGTCGCGAGGGGTGACTTTGTGCCATTCGCGAAAAACGTATGGAAGTATTCTTTAAGACCGTGACAAGGTTTTAAAGTTTACTTCCTTACATTTAGTACTCTGTAAGACCTTGTGACTGTTTTAAAGACTACTACTTTACGTTTTTTTTATGAAATGCGCGAATGGCACAAAGTCACCCTCCTGGCACAAAGTCACCCCGCGCGACGGTACCGGTATTTGTCTATTTTTTGTCTGTTTCCATGAATAATAAATGCCTATTTCACTGCCTATTTTTACTATTTTTAGCGCCTATATGCCTGCCTATTTTAACCAAAATAAATGTCTAAACATCCAGGCTCTAGTTATAATATAACTTAGTAGTAGCCCATAGACGGAGAGAATGGTTTCCTTGGGGGGGGGGGGGAGCAAAGCAAAACTATAGAATCCCCATATAACGAGATTATGGGGGAACATCATTTATCTCCTTCCCCCGGTTATAGCTTGACCGTGGTACAATATATCGAAATATAATTATTTAATAAAGGTATTTTCGAGGGAATGTTTCTTACAGTGTTACATCCACATTCGCGATGTTTCGGACCGAGTTGTATAATGCTTGAACTGTAGGTTTACTACAAATTATAATAGGGCATAACTTAAAACAATCTCCCTCTTTTTCTCTCTCGTACAGAAACACATGCATACATCAATAAAACTACGTAACAGTGCTAACAGAAACTTTTTTATATGAAGTTTACCTTCCTGAAGATATCATAATTATGAAATGCAAACTCGAATTATTTTATTTAATTTCGTCTTTAAGTTTACACATTATACCGGGATCACTTTTCTTTTTTCTGCAATGTTGTGCAGTATGTTATTCATATTTCTCCAAGTGGCGGCCTGAACACCTGTAGACTTGTACAGGCTGTTACAAAAGAAACATTACAGTGCTTCCATTCCTCAAATGAGGTATAGAAATTCTTATACATACAGAAATTTAAAATAAATATTATAGTCCAGACACATGATCTGAAAACATTAATTCATCAATTTAAGAACAGAAACTTAATCATAAACAAAAGCAAAAACGATCGTTTGAATTCAATATTTTCTAATGTAAAAAAAAAAATCAGACAAGTTTGGGAGGGCAGTGCCCCCCCACCATGCTCCCCCCCCCCCCATAACTCCGCCTATGTAGTAGCTTATACAGAGTGTTAAAAAAGTATGGAATATTACTCATACCCTTTTAAATTTTAATTTTACAAAAAGTTTTGTACAAAAGTTGTTGGAGATAAGCCATACAATGTAATACCAGTGTTAGAAAAAAATAGTTATTCAGCCATATAGAGTGTGACAGTAAACATTTTTTTTAAATAGCACTCTATATTAAAATTTACATATTCCAAATCTTCATTAAATCGTACGTATGAATGTGTAGAAATTTTACCCGTTCACCCCATTTCATATCTTTCAACTATTTATTAAACCTGTTTCGTGGACTTGAGACAAATACGTATGTAAAATCATGTTGAATCGGCCATAAAACTAAACAAAACACTATTACTAACCAACTTTACAACAAATGCTCAAAATGAGAACCATTCAAAGCTAAACAGTCTATTGTAGTTATGAGATCAGACGTGTAACCAGCGAATAGGGATCATAAAGAATGGACACTTCGCGTTGGTACCTTTGATGTAGCCGAACTGATTTCAATGACCTTCAAGCCAGCTAAAGCGTGAGATTCTGCTTTCTCCCTAGAGTTGGCGTTGACATCACACCAGCTAGCAGTCGACACAGCAGAAATATAACACATATAATTAATATATCTAGGCACATTATGTACTCAAATAAAATAAATTGGATCCATAAAATAATAAATCCGTCATTAACTGTAATGTCTAGACTCTAGAGTTGAGAGTTGAGACATTGAACCCAACAACAATTAAAATATGTAATGATTTGATAGCACTGCAAATGGAAAAACAAAACTCTTACGAGAAGCAAAACCATATACCTATATTATATTATATACAGGGACAGCATTTTATTTTTACTTCAATATTTATTGTACCTGAGTTTTTGAATGTACTTCACTCCCACCTCCTCTACTAGTAAACTTCCAATCGTTCTCCACACAGAACCAAGACCGCATATACAGTACTGAGTTAGTGAGTATAGTACGTTCCAGAAATATGTTCGCGTTTTCCAGTGACGAAAGAGCTTTCAATATTGAATCATATTTTCGCACAGGTACTGTCGTCCGTTTGTCTACGTCGCATCCCGGTTTCTCCCACCTGCTTCTGTTCGTCCCTCTGTAAAGTCTGGTAGCTGGGCTGTCTTAGCTCTTTTCTGAAAACATTTATTTCTGTTAGGAATTGGACGTATACGTAATATTATACAACTGTTTAAAATAACTTAAATAAAAGGGCCTCATTAAGTAATTAACTGTCACGTGATTTCCCCCTTTTCTACGACCTTGCGACAAAACCACTTGAACGGACAGTAGACAGCATTTCTGAGTAATTTTATCTTTTCGGATTGGGTAGAAGTGATGATTAAATTTACAGTACGTAAGGTACTCTTTTATAGAGTAGGTACAGAATTATTTCAACATGAGTTACTCGTACGAAGGACGAAACTGGTAATTGGAATTAGGTACAATAGTCTATAGTGCGATAATATGCACAAAAGAACTTAAGCGTGTATCGAAATGAACGGCCACCATTTTCAAAAATGTGTTGAAATATCCATATTATGATTATTTTTAATTAACTTCATTCTCTATATTGTACGCTGATGTGCTGTAACAGTACAATATACAATGCATAATGAATACGTCCGAATGGATAGCTCAATTCGTGAGTAAAAACACTAAGTGTTAATACAGTACTATATTTTGATTAAACAAAAACCTAATGAAAATGATCAAACTCAAAATTGCGATATTTCCTGGTTTACATAAATGGATGAACTACTTTTCTTCCCTCCTATACATAGTGAAGTGATTTGTATTTTACGCCAGTATCATCGAACTCCAGTCTTGGAAGAGGGAGCAAGCAGTGTTTCCGGTTCTAGACCTTAATCCAAAGATATAGCCAGGTTAATATTAAAAATGTTAGTAAAAATAAAATGATGTCCCCGTACAAATAGTAAACGAATTCGATACTTAATTTTATAATGTATTATATTATTTTATAATATAATTTATGATATCTGAAATATAAAATATTATTATTACAACTAGTTTGTCACTGAGAAATAAGGAAAAGCTGTTAACTTGAATTTATTTGAAGCAAAGCGTTACTGGATTATGCAATAAGGTAGGCGATGTTTGGATCCCATGTCTCAACTCTATTCTCAATTATTATCTTAGCCTATACTCGATGACACTAACCTCTAGCGCTTGAAAGTGGAACTATACGCTGGCGCACAGAGAAACAAAACACAGGAAAATTCGCTCAGTGTCCATTCTTTATAATCCCTATTCGCTGGTGTAACTGTGAGAAAGACAATGGAAAGCGGACGTGGGTCGACAGCATAGTTTAAGTAAATCAAATGTAACATCAGGCCTATACAGTGTAATCCATTCCATAAAAATGAAATATTTTATTTTCTTGTTCACAATTTGATTCCTTTCTGTCATTTAAGGTTAGAAAGAGACACTTCGGATTTAGTGAACCTCGGATATAGTGAGCGAAATATGCAAGTCCACAGAAGTTCACTATATCCGGAGTTGACTGTATTTCTTTCTGATATACTACATAATTACTTCTCGAACCTACCAACCAACTAACCAACCACTAAGCCATCCAGCCATCCAATTATCCAGGTAGCTACCCAAGCGACAAACTGAACCAGCCACCATTGTACAAATAAATAAATATAAAATTCAGAACCAACAATGGTGAAATGCACTTGGAGAACTTAACAAAATTTATTCGGAAAACGTTAGCTTATTCATCATTAAATTTAATCATATAGGGTGGATAAATGCAGTACCAACGTTAGAAATTTTATATCCGAACAGCACCCAAAAGTCAAACAAACAATTTACTTCTATTTAAGTGACTAAATTTACCTAATTTTTGTTTGTTGTAATTGTTTTTTGGGAGACTTCATTTTATTTATTTTTTGAGGTTAGATTAATTCCAACTTTATTTTTAATTTTGGGTTGGAGATATCAGCCGTTAATAGGATTACAATATTTGTTATTAATCAGAATATAATTTGATTAATAGGATAAAATTGTATACCTCGGAAGTTTGAATTATATATTTGTACAGGGACATAATTTTATTTTTACTAACTTTTTTAATATTAACCTGGCTATACCTTTGGATCAACGCCGTTTCCTACCCCCTTCCACACTGGAGTTCGATGATACTGGCGTAATATACAAACAAATCACTTTACTAGGTATAGGAGGGAAGAAAAGTAGTTAATATATTTACGTAAACTAGGAAATATCGCGCTTTTGATTTTGATCATTTTATTAGGTTTTTCTTTAATCAAAATACAGTATAGTATTAACAATGAGTGTTTTTACTCATGAACTGAGCTGTCCATGTGGACGTATTCATTATGCAGTGTATATTATACTGTCTACAGCACATTAGCGTACAATATAGAGAATGAAGTTAAATTGAAAAATAATCATAATATGGGGATATTTAAACACATTTTTGAAAATGGTAGCCGTTCATTTCGATACAGGCTTCCGTTCTAATGTGCATATTATCGCACTATAGACTATTGTACCTAATCCCAATTACCAGTTTCGTACTTCATAACTAGTAACTCGTGTTGAAATAATTCTGTACTACTCTATAAAAGAGTACCTTACGTACTGTAAATTCAATCTTCACTTCTGCCCGATCCGAAAAGATAAAATTACTCCGACATACTATCTACTGTCCGTCCAAGTGGTTATGTCGTAGGGTCGTAGAAAGGGAGGGAATCACGTGACAGGTAATTACTTAACAAAGCCCTTTTATTTAAGTTGTTTTAAACAGTTGTATAATATAACGTAGACGTCCAATTCTTAACAGAAATTAATGTTATCACAAAAGAGCTAAGACGACAGCCCAGCCACTAGCTGGCGAATAAAAGCAGGTGGGGGAAACCGGGGTACGACGTAGGCAAATGGATGACAGTACCTGTGCGAAAATGATTCAATATTGAAAGCTCTTTCGTCACTGGAAAACGCGAACATATTTTAGGAACGTACTGTTTACAATGACCGTAAGGCTACTATGACTGTACATGCGGTCTTGGATCTGTGTGCAGGACGGTTGAACTTCATTAGTAGAAGGGGTGGGAGTGAAATACATTCAAAAACTCAGGTACAATAAAAATTGAAGTAAAAATAAAATGATGTCCCTGTATAATAAAAAGGATTTAAAAGGTTAAATATAATTCTTTTTGCTAGTCTAAATTGACTTCTTTTTGAGATACTTTACTTAGTTTTGAGACACACTTTATTAAATGTGTCTTTTAAGTCTCAGTAAACTTAATTTGTAACAAACGTATTACATATATTTTGTATGCATTGTTTATTTTCTTAAAAAAAAAAACAATTATAGAATACATGATAAAGTACACCCATCTTCTCGCCTCTTGGACATAAGAATAGTTTTGTCTATCCCTTGGAATTAGAAAGGGTGTTTATTGTAACCTCTGCGATCATTATGAAATGCACGGCCAACATTGTCATACCTATCTCATCTTATAAGTATTCCACAGTCAACACCAGATAGCGCACCATTGCTCATAAATGTTAAGAAGAAATATTTACTAGTGGGTCCACTTTAACCTTGCATTTGATGTACAGCTCTTTGGATCCTTTAATGGTTGTATCTGAGGACTTGAATGTATTTTTTATTACATCTTGAAGGTGACAGGTTTTTAATGGCATCAAGCCAATTGATTCTTGAGGGGGAGAGCGATGTAAGTCTCATAGTATACTGCCTACTGCTTTCTCTCTGTTGATTGTATCTCTCTAACTTAGAGTTGTTTGAAGAGAAAGGAAGAACTGTAGTACTTTATTGGAAGATAAATCTATGCATTGTTTATTAAAGGAGTTGAGAGACATATTATACAATACGTGTGATATTTTATTACAGTTGTGCATGATCATGAATCAGTCGCTATGGTAGAGTAGTAATGGCTTGCTATTGGAAAGTACACAGTTTGACATACAAAGTAAAGTTATCTTAAGATTGATCAGAGGATTATTCATTGTTTCCATTATTAGTCTATATAAGACGAGAGAAGTCCTATTAGGCAACAAAAAGATAAAAATAAATTTAGTGCAAGATTATTTTCATTGTAGTCGTGTAAGATTTTTTTTTTTTTTTTAAGAAATTACAGATATCTCACAAGCAAACATTCTGATGGGGGCAGATAAAAAAGTTATTATTTTTTTTTCCTTTCACCATGTTAATAATGTCAAAAAATGCTTATACGAATTTTGGCCACTCGACCGCATTCCGAGGCCGTCCAGAAAGTGATTTTCCTTGGGGCCGTTTATAGAAAAAAAAACACAATTGCACGGAAAGATTTATTAAAACAGATACATCAATTTTTGCGTTATTTGTCAACATATCCCCGGCTGGAATTGAGACATTTGTCATACCATAGGATCAATTTTTGTCGTAGAAGTCAGCGCCTAGGATCGGGACCAGCTTTTGACAGCACCTCTTTGTCGATCCCATGATATGACAAATGTCTCAATTTCGGTGAGGAATATGTTGAAAAATACCTAGCTCAACAATTGCTATCCCTGTTCCAATAAATTTTTCCAATGAAATTGTGTTTCTTTCTGTTATTGGCCCCTGGCGAACTTATTTTTTTACGTCCCTCGTAATTGCAGTCAAGTGGCCAAAATTTGTGTAAGCACGTCTTTTGACATTATTAACATGGTGAAAGAAAAAAAAATAACTTTTTTGTCTGCTCCCATCAGAATGTTTGCTTGTCAGCTCACCATGTCTTGCCATCAGGGATGGCCGCGTAAATTACAGGATACAGTAGAGCGTCTCGTTTAGGCACAGTGAAAACGTAAACAAAGTGCGGGTAACGTGTGGGAGAGGACGAGCCGTACGATAAACACGAGGGATGCATTAATTGAAATTATATTTTCCAAAAACACACAAATTGCATAACGTTATCATATACACATTTTAACAAACAAGCAATTGTAACGTTGAAATAATTCAATATAACAAATCAACTTTTGCTACTTACATGATGTTGCTTTCAAGCAGCATTTTTTACGGTCATCAATTTCATTCCCTGTATGACTAACATATCACCGTCTTCTGTGGCCGAATTAACAAAACTACAGTATATTGGTCTGAACTGTATCTGAATTAATTGAACTTTGAGAAGGGGTAATTACGTTTAGGAAATAGTGTTGTCACTTCAGATCAGTATATTGTAGTTTTGTTAATTCGGCCACAGAAGACGGTGATATTATGTTAGTCATATAGAGAATGAAATTCATGACAGTAAAAATGCTGCTTGAAAGCAACATCATACAAGTAGCAAAATTTGAATTGTTATATTGAATTATTTCAACGTTATAATTTTATTGCTTGTTTGTTAAAATGTGTATAATGTTATGCAATTTTTGTTCTTTTGTTTTGTGTGTTTTTGGAAAATATAATTTCAATTAATGCTCCGTTATAAATGTTGTAACTGAAACCCTGTGCATCCCTCGTGTTTATCGTACGGCCTACCCTCTCCCCACATGTTACTGCACTTTGTTTACGTTTTCACTGTGTCTAAACGAGACGCTATACTGTACATAATATTTTACACAATTTTCTACGCGGCGTAATAATTATTTTCATGAAAGTGAATTAATAAGTTATGTACTCTGTACTCTTCTACATATGTGCTTGAAGGCACCGTGTTGTTATATTTTTAGTTATCGAGCCACAAAATTTACGTATATTTTGCGCAGTGTTTATTTTCAAGTTTTGTGGGAATAAAATCAAATTCGTCATACTTGCTATGCAAAGGTCTCCCTGCATGCAACTTTTATTTTTAATACAGAATCTTAGTAACTTCAAAATCACTGATTATAAACCCCTACTGAACGCTTCGGAACTATGCTCTGAACTGAAGTTGATCATGTCATTCCATCCTTTTAAAATTTCTACGCAAGCAGATCACAATATGATCACGAACTGTTTAGGATTTAGAAGTGAGTTGTAAACGTCAAAGGTGCCGCCTCTAAGAAAGTGTCGACAGAGAGTTCTCAAAAAGACAAATTTTGTGTTTTTTCTTTTAATATTGATCTCTTTGATCAGGATTTTTTCAGTCAGCGGATGAAGGAAAATAAACGAAGTCAGCATTACGTACAAAGAGAATATCCATTTCACAAGAGTTCGGTAAAATAATTAATTAATTTACAATTACATAGGTAGAAGGTATAATTACTTGTTATCTGGTTTGTAGAAGTGGGCTTGTGGTTTGTGCGGAGTCCCGAGCCGATCGTAGCTCCACTAGGCGATGAGGTTTTGTTCGAGTGCTCGCTCAACGTCCCTGCTGAGCAAGTGAGGTGGAGGCACAATGGACGCTTCATGACGCACAACCACGGCAATGAGTCCAATTCCCAGGGCTACGGAAACCACAGCGCGAAAATCACCCACCTTGTGGTGAGGGTGGATAACGAGCAGCAGGCAGGGGACTATCAGGTAAGGCTGGCCCATCAAAATGCCCTAAAGAGCTTCATGCAATTATGAGAACTCAAGACATCTGAAGTTTTCATGCTACAAGTTGAGAAACTCTGTATTGCAAATAGTGTGACAGCGTTATATTCTCGTCGTAGTTGTGCTTAATTTGTAACCGTTCTTTTCTTTAATGCATATTTTTATTGTGTGATATTACCACAGTCTGGTATTTACACTTGAGTTGTGAGTGCTAGGAACAATAGACTGTGCCGGTATTATTTCGCATTGTCTGTAATGAGGCGATATTAGCGATCCTAGTGGTTAGCAACTATTTATGGATGCATATTTAGTACGTATTGACCTTCGTGACTGTATATACTAGACTGTGATAGTACTAGTTTCGAAACTTCTTTTTCCCTTCTTCTCATGCTTATAATAATAATAATAATAATAATAATAATAATAATAATAATAATAATAATAATAATAATAATCCATCATCATCATCATCATCACAGCCACCATGGTGGTTTAGCGGCCACAGATCTGGATTATAATCCAGTGGACTCGGGTTCGATCCTCAGTGAACCTGTGATTTATATCTTGTGTTGGCAAGCCCATGGTGCAGGTAACACATGGATTTTCTTCGGGAGCTCCGGTTTCCCTGTGGCATCTCAACAAATCTCGATTATTCCATCTCATCACGAGTGTAGCGTAGACCAACCTCCTATAGCGTACCCTGGGCAACAACTTTGTCGGTAAATTAGTCTACACAACTGGCTTCATATGGGTGAATGGCAAACAGTCCAAGTACCCGCCATTACTAAAAAAAAAATGCATTATCAATATGATCTACATTTCATAACATAATTACCATCGTCAGTACAACCATACTACAATAACTATAACAACCACCAAAACTGTGGTTATCACCTTTAATGCTACTACCACAGTCTAGTATATACAGTCGCGAAGCTCAATACGTAGTAAATATGCAAACATTAGATAGTTGCTCACCACTAGGATCGCTACTATCACCTCATTACAGGCAATGCAAAATAGTACCGTCACAGTGTATTGTTTCTAGCACCCTCAAAACTCAAGCTTCGTGACTGTATATAGTAGACTGTGCTACTACATCCACCACTACTTTCGACATCACCACCATTGTCATCATGACCACTAAATTCATTATAACCACCACTACCACCATCATCGACATTCCGACCACCACTATTACTACAATTACCACTACATTCACTGCCACAATCTATGCAATTACTAATCCATCATCACAACTACAGCTAAGGAAATAGTTTGGAACATTGCTTGTAGCTTTCCTATTTATACACACAAGCATAGGGGGACGGGATGGAAAAGGTATATTTTGAATATGTTTTCAAAAACTGTATTTTTCATTTATAAAGGCTGTATCGAGGAGTCAATTTTATTAAATGGCGCCACATGCTTATTTTTCTTTTTTTCGATTCTTCAGATCTCATAATGAAGAAAATGCAGAAAAACGTTATTAGAAAAAATTACATTGATGGCTTAGAAAATAGATATGCATAGCCTAATTGAAATTTAACTACAAAATTAATACAAGGCATAGAATTTAAAATAAGAAAAATCATTAATCAAATTTAATAATGCTATAATTGTGTCGCACTTTCATATCAGTTCACAGGTGTTCAAAATGATCCCATTCACTGGCAAACAAACAATACATAAATCTGTCGTGGAAATTGTTTAATGTTTTCTGCAATACTATTCAGTTGATCTGTTGACCGGTATCTTAACCCTAATTCTTCGTTTTAATTCTTCCAGACTTCGTGATCAATTGTTAGACCCCCACTTCAAACACCCTCAAGAAAGAAATGTACGGTAATAGGTTGAGATCAGAAGATCTTGGAAGCCTTTCAAGAACCACTGTTATTAATTTGTTTTTGATTAGCATTTGTCTATGATTATTTAACGCATACCCCTTTATTCTGCATAGTGATAAATTTATGTACTGAAGCATTTCTCTTTGTTGTGTATGCCTACACATATATTGGGATTATATATATTTACAAAATGATAATTTATAGATGTTTAAAAATGAGTTTGTGTTTCGAGACATGAAAAATCCAAAAAATGAATAAATAAGAACAGGTATTTGGTGTCACTGAAAAGAAGCAGAATCCTTGGCACACTCTTTATAAAAAAACACTGGTAGTTTTAGAAAACACGTTTCCATATATATTTTAATCATAAAATTAAAAATAGGAAAGATACAAGTGTGTTCCATACTTTTTACTCACCTTCTATAATGGTAGAATGTAACTGCAACATGCCATTAGGCTTAATAAATGAAAGGAAAAAGAAGACATATACTTATTGTCCGCGCAACTTATCTAGGCACTTGGGTTCCCTAGTGCTCTCTCGCTGCCCCTCTCCTTCCTTCTCCTACCACGCTACCGCTACAAGCAACGTCACTACACCCCGCTTCCCCGCTCTTTTAGCTGCCCAGATAAGTTGCGCGAACAGTAGATCCAGTGGTTTTCTTCTGGAGAAAAAGGTGGTGGAATTCTGTGTAGAATAGGTATATTATAGTGGACAGAGAGATGATTACTGTTCAGTGCATGGGAATTTTGTCGTTTTAACACTCTTTTCGTCCAGTTTTAAGACTTTCAAGGCCTAAACGGGACTTCAAAGTGAAGTTACGTTAAAAACATAATTATTAACACATTTCTCGGTCCATGATTAAAAATACAACAAAATGGTGCCAGAACGGCCAGAAAGAAAGCTTGGATCTATTTATTATATGTGTATTGATGTATCATTGATCGAGTTGTTTATGAAATAGTTTATTTATTTACTTGGCGCTAGGGGCACAATACCTCGCCTCTTTGTCAGTTTCTGCAAGAAGTTCCAGCTGAACAACGACTTCATTCGTGATGTTTCCCTTACTGCTATCAGAGGATCACTTGCCATTTTAAAATACCACCTGTACTTTGTTTCCTAAGAAGGAAGAACTTTTGTTTGAATGTCTAATCTGTTTGTTTACTATGTTTAGGCCTGTTATGTGTATGCCATTATCTGTACTTAATTTCCCTTTTTTTGTTCGTTCTCTACATTTCTCTTTTGTGGTCTGTTTTTGTTTTCACTCTGCGTGTTTGTTATGCTTTGTCCAATGAGGCAGTCCCATTATTGGGAAAGCTGACAGACTGTCTTTCTCCTCTCTTATTTATTCTTTTACACATAAAACTTACTTTAACTTTATTATCCCAGTTTAGGAAATTTAATGTCCTGTTCCGATCTCAGAAGTCCATCTTTTGTGTGATCTATCAATACTCCGGTTTCTTTTAGGGTTATATGTTAGAATTTCTTTCGGTAATCTTCATGTATGCCGGGGCCAGATGGCTACACAGCCTAAGGCATTCCCCCCTTAGGCGGCGTGATCTCAAGGTTTCTATATTCATTCTTATTGCATGTTCTTTTCAGTCCTCTTTATTCTCCTTGATTTTATTAACTATGAAATATAGATGAAATACAGTAATTCTTTCCTTATTTTCATTTTAACAATTTTATCTAGTTTAGAGCATCATTTCAATGACCTTAGAAATTTAATTTCAACTGCTTGGATATTGCAGTGTTCAGGTTTCTGATTCACAAAGTAGAATTGGTGCCTCCATACTTACTTACAAGTGGTTTTTAAGGAACCCGCAGGTTCATTGCCGTCCTCACATAAGCTCGCCATCAGTCCCTGTCCTGAGCAGGATTAATTCAGTCTCTATCATCATATCCCACCTCCCTCAAATCCATTTTAATATTATCCTCCCATCTACATCTCGACCTCCCCAAAGGTCTTTTTCCCTCCGGCCTCCCAACTAACATTCTATGTGCATTTCTGGATTTGCCCATACGTGCTACATACCCTGCTCATCTCAAACGTCTGGATTTAATGTTCCTAATTATGTCAGGTGAATACAAAGCGTGCAGTTCTGCGTTGTGTAACTTTCTCCATTCTTCTGTAACTTCATCCCTCTTAGCCCCAAATATTTTCCTAAGCACCTTATTCTCAAAGGCCCTTAATCTCTGTTCCTCTCTCAAAGTGAGAGTCCAAGTTTCACAACCATACAGAACAGCCGGTAATATAACTGTTTTATAAATTCTAACGTTCAGATTTTTTGACAGCAGGCTACTTATTTCATACTTCTATAAAATTTTATCTGACTGTTTTTCCTTGTTTTCTTCCTTAATATATTTTGTATAGTTTCATATATTGGTTGAAATTTATTTATACCTTGATTTTATGCTAGGAAATATCTCATCATAGATACTGAATTTCTGTTTTTGTTCTCACAGGTTTAGTTTTTGTAACGATGTTTTCATGTTGTGTTCTGTACAAATTTTATTCAAATGGAATACTAATTCTTGTTACTCATCTTGTGCTTTTGTATTATGATCTGGGCACCAGCAAAGAGCACTGTGTTTATATTTGTCTTATTAACTGAATGGCTAGAACGTCAGTTTTCCACAGTGGTAACCTGAGTTCGAATTCCGGCATGGTCAAGTGGAGTTTTCGGTGAACAAATACTGTGCTTGATGGTAACTTTCGCGGTTTTAGTTTGTTTCTCATGATGCACGATGTTTAATGCTGAAATAAGTGACAAAAGGAACTACAGCTTTGGCGCGTTACTACAAACTAGATGAGGATGCTTGAGTGAATGTGTATATATATCGTCGTCGTCCTCATCATCATCATCATCATCATCATCATCATCATCATCATCATCATTATCTTTTTCTTCTTCTTCCTCCTCCTCCTAACAGGTGATAGTCCTAGAAGGACTGTTATGGTCTACAATAAATTGTATGTATGCATATATATATATATATATATATATATATATATATATATATATATACAGAGTGATTTATATAGAACTGACACATTTCTTTCATTAATTGTTTCAAAACGAATTGTGCTAGCGACAACTTATTATACCTAAAATATAGAGGAATTTTGGGAGATTATTTACCTCTATAGTAAATGTTGAAAATGTCCTCCATCCTGCATAAGGCACAACTCAACACGTCGTTCCATGTTACTGGCCACTCGTTGGAGGACTCTGTTGGCAATAGCTTGAATCTCCTGTGTGATGTTGTGCTTCACATCCTCCAATGTCTGGGGACGTGTGGCGTAAACCCTGTCTTTTAAGTAACCCCATAGAAAGAAGTCCGGCGTTGTCAAATCCGGAGATCTCGGTGGCCACAGGTTCCTGGAAATTATTCGGTCGTCAAAGAAACTTGGCTTTAGGCCTGCACTTTTCGCAGCTCTCTGACACATTGAGTAGGTGTACCCTGTCTCCTGCGACAAACGTCTTAATGATTTTTTGGGTGACTGCTCCAGTCGTGCTCTTACGTCAACAACAACCGTGGGAAGCCTAGATGAACGATGCTTGCCCTTTTCACTCACCAGAGATCCAGTTGTTTCCAATTTGTTTACCAGTTCCAGTATTGTGTTTCTTTTGGGAGGATTGCGAACACCAAATTCTGTCTGGTATGCCCTTTGAGTAGCTGTAATTGAATTCGTATTCCAGTATTGCTTCACAAGGAAGAGTCGTTGATTTAATGTGTACTGCATTTTCACGTTGACACAAAATGTCGAAAACAGCTGCCAACAATAGGAATAAAACATAAACATCTGCGCATCTAGTGCTGCCAGCAATAGGAATAAAACATAAACATCTGCGCATCTAGTGACAAGGAATCGAAACTCCAGAACATTCTGCTTAATTTGGTGCTAAAATTGGGTCAGTGCTGCCAACAATAGGAATAAAACATAAACATCTGCGCATATAGTGACAAGAAATCGAAACTTCAGCACATTCTGCTTAATTTGGTGCTAAAATTGGGTCATTGAATGAATTTCCAACGGAATAATTAAAGAAAGAAATGTGTCAGTTCTATATAATTCACTCACTCTCTCTCTCTCTGTGTGCGCGCGCGCAAATTATTGGATTAAAACATTTTTCTTAGAAACATAATATAATTCGTCATATCAACTATCAGTATAATTCACAGAATCTCTATTGTTGTAAATATGATTGTTTACATCTTCTGGTATATTTTTCCAATGGTTAAGTATATTTTGTCTGGCTGTGTTGGTACTACTGGTGTTTTAATTATATACTGCAGAAGATATTCAACAGTCTGTTCTCCCATGGCCTGCAAGAAGACCGGACATGAACGAAATTGAAAATCTATGATCGATACTGAAGAAGAAAGTGAACAAAAAGAGGCTTGCAACAAAATATGGACTTACTTAAGCACTGTCTGATATCTGGCTAAATGATGCTGATATTTAAAGAAAGTGAAACTTTGGTTTCCAGCATCCCTGACAAAATCAGTGTGTTAATAAAGAATAAGGGAATGTTCACAAAATATTAGTAACCTCCAGACTCAATTATCTGTTCATTATTTCTGTGCAAAATACATTTTTGTTCGTTATTTCTGCCGATAAATACAGCTTTGTTGCACATATAATTAATTTAGTCTAATAATTTGTCCACGTCTACATACATACATACATACATACATACATACATACATACATACTGTATAATTATTATTTGTGTTATTTTTTATCCTAATTTCTGAATGTATTAGTCTTCCATTTTCTTATTGTTTCATGTCATCTATATACAACTCTCTAGTTTGTTTTAATTTCCTCTTTTACTTTATACTCCTCTTTTGAATTGTGATGTATGAAAGTTATTACATGCCTATAGCTATGTACGGTGCTGAGACCTAGACCATGACTAAGAAGGACATAAGTAGAATCCAGGCAGAAGAAGTGAAATTTCTAAGAAGCCTAGAAAAGTAAACAAGAAGGGACAAAATCGGAAATGAAGTTATTAAACAGACATTAGGAGTTCAAAAATTAAAAGATACAAGAGTGAAAATGAGGTTAAAATGGTTTGGTCATTTGGAAAGGATGAATGAAAGAAGAATACCAAGAAAGGGATTGGGAATGAAAGTCAAAGGTGTAAGAACATTAGGAAGACTCCGGATTAGATGGTTAGATCAAGTACACATAGATTTAAAAGAGAGAGGCCATGATTGGGAAAGAATTCCAGGGAGGAAATGTGACAGGACAGGACTTTGTGGAGGAAACTATGTTCTGAGATGACCCACAACTGAGTGGAAACGTCTACTGATGATGATGATGATGATGATGATGATGATGACTTATATTTCAGTTGTCTTTTAATACAAATTTACACATTATTAAACTATTACCTAGTTGATTCTAAATTTATATTGATAGTATTACCAGTAGCCAACAGAATCTGAAACCAGCAAATCTTATCATCACAGCATTTGCGTAACAGAGATACTGATATGTCATAAGCAAGGAACGGATTTATATGGACTAAAAATATATGAAATATGTAAATATATATGTAGTTATTTTTACCAAAATATGGAATTAAATATGGATTTTTACCAAAATATGGAATTAAATATGGACTTAAAATTATAAAAAAATGACTATGTACGTTAAATATTGGTACATTTTAATCAAACTAAACAAAAAATATAATGGACGTACCTTATCTTCCAATGTAGTTTCAACAAAACACAATTTTTATTGTCTGTTACCATAACAATAGGTTACAAACATTTCTTTCAAGTGCTGAAAAGTGAATCTTCTTCTATTGTCTCTGAGGATAGATTTATACTGACTAAAAGAGCGTTCGACGTCACAAGAAGTAACTGGTACATAATTCAATTTCACAATGTCTGCTGGGGATAAGTCCAAGTTAATCTTCACTGTTGATTCACCACTCATCACAGCAACAACCTTTTGTAATTCTTCATATCCAGGGTTTTTTGAAAGTACAGTGTCCACCTTAGCTCTTACTGCATCTGCAACTTTACCTCTACCACGATTCAGTTGTTCCACAGTACTATTTATAATTTCAAAACTTTCAGATAGTGAAAGGTGCCTATTTTGGAGACTTTTGAGCGTTTTTATGATGCATGAAAATGTATGCTGAATGTGAGCTAAGTCATTCTTCACACTTATGTCACAGGTAACTGTTTTCGCAGTATCAATTGAGACTGCATCTTCAGAGTCCAATGCAAGGAGAACATTGTTAATAGAGTCTATATGTTCGGCATAATATTCAACTGCTTCTAGCCATGTACCCCATCTAGTTAAAATTGGCTTTGGTGGCAATGGAATTTCAGGGTACATTTCTTTCAACACGTTAACTCTACTGGGAGCTTTGAGAAATACTTTTTTCACTGATGAAATCAACAAATCTACTTTAGGGAAATTGTCTCTGACCACTTCTGCCACACGATGAAATGCATGCGCCACACAAGTAAAATGAGTCAATTTAGGATATACAACAGATAATGCTTGTCCAGCTTTGACCATATAAGGGGCAGCATCGCTAATAAAGAATAACACATTATCGTACATAATACCCTTTGGCCACAGGATACCCATAGCTTCGTTGAACAGTTTAACTATAGTTTTGTTATTGCACTTTTCTAGAACATCACAATGTAAAAGAATTCGTTCAGAATATTGTTCACTTAACAAACCGATAACTACATTACCAACAAGTCTACCTTCTTTGTCGGGAGTCTCATCAATGGAAACCCAAATTGAACTATCTTTAATTTCATCTCTTATCTTCTGTATTGTCTCATCGTAGATGGATGGAGCATACGTCTTCCTAAGTGTTGACTCATCCGGGATTGTATGTTGAGTATATTTTTCAAGGAATTCCCTGAAGACCTTGTTCTTTAGTTTGTAGAGAGGAATATCAGCAGAGATGAGAGAACGGCACAGGTCGATGTTAAACTCAGATCTTACATTCGATGTTGTTGGTTGTGTTAAAAACAATTGTCTCTGCTTGGAATTTAGTTGTTTGTTGGCCTGATGTTTACTAGTTGTAATGTGTTGTTGCACCAGGAACTTTTGTGTAGATGATACTGCACACTGACACAAATTACAAAATAATATTTTATTGTCAGTTGATAAACCATCTTCTTTAAATTCTGAAATGTAACTTGTTAGTTTTGATTTTAAATTGACTGAATGACGTACTTTTGGCATATTTACCGTCTTTATAGTATGATTTACAAAACTGAACCTATGTGTACTCTGACTGGCATTTAACTGTTGAGCTGCACAACTGAAGTCTGTTAAAAATTTTAAATTAAATTAATACAGTTTTGTAACTTACTTTCCCATTGTTGATAGGACTGCTAATTTTCAAATAACTCTGATGTTAAAGGGATTACTGAACATGTGTTTAAATCTCTATTGTTGAAATGTATTTTTAAAAGTTAATGGAATTTTGTTTTGTTTTATTGTTAAACCTAATATAATATGGACTGTTTTATATGAAATATGGAAAATATATGGAAATTAACGAAAATATGTACTAAACTCTAAAATATGGAAAAATATGGAAAATAAAAGTAGGATTTTTCAACCCTACACATTGTGAAACATAAAGATAATGCAAAATATAAATTATATTAGCTTTATAAGTAAATATGTATTTACATATAAATCCTTTCCCTGGTCATAAGTAATTAATATATAAGGCGTTCAGAGCTAAAGGATCAAGTCCATAAGACGTAGTTTTGAGATAATAGGAGTTAACTTGCTCTAGTGGATTATCTAATTTGACTAGCAATAATTTTATTGCTCAATTCTCAAATTCTAGATTTATAAAATATAAACAATTGTGATGTTAATTGATGCAACGATTTGGTGACTTGATCCACTATGGCTCAGAATATCGTGAACATAATCTAAGCCAAAAGTGACTGGTGTCATCTACCGATGAATGCTTGGAATTAAAACTTGGTCCATTACTGCTCGGAAAAGATCCAACTTCAGATAGGTAATCAAAAAAATGAATTAAACTCAATTATTTATGAAAATTTGTGACTTGTTCCATTTTAGCTCTGAAGGACTCGTATATCATTACCAGAGACCGGAACTTTGGCAGAATGCTTTTTAAATGTGTTAAATTTATCTTCATTTTGAAAGTAAATCTGTACGAATTATACCTTTGTGATTGAAACGTCACAGTTTCTGCCTATTTTTAATGTAAATGCCTAATTTACAAAATAAATGCTTTTTTGCCTTTATTTGATCATTTAACTATTATTTATTAATATACTATTAAAATTTGCCTATAGGTATAATTTATTTTATTTTCCATAACCGCTACAATGAAAGTGACTTCACCGAATGTATATTATTGTCTTTCAGTCAGTTCATATTCTCTTTGCGACAATGAGTGCTGCCGTGCAAAAATGTATAACAGTAAGGGCCGGTTTGTCCAAGTATTGTTAGAACCGTTGCTTACGAGATTACACAAGCTGGCGCATAGAGCTTGAAAAACGAGTCTGAAGTGGTTCCCTCGTAATGCCAATTCCGCCGCTCGGAGCGCTGTTCTGCCCTATATATTTATAGCAGAACACTTAAAAGACATTGACATTTGGGACATTTAAAGGACTCACCATTGCTTATTAAATGCTTCGTACAATATTTTATGGACAATAGACGTAATTTGCAAACTTCTACTCCTCAATTATATTACGATAAAAGGCTGTCATTCTTGATATTAAAACATATTACATATAAACTGAGGGACTGTCTGCTCTGTACTTCAGTTCATACACCAAACATTTCCGGAAATAAATTAACTTGACATCTTACATATACGCACTATAGCCTACCCTTTTCACCTAATATTATTAATATTGTTATTAAATAAGATATTCCAACTAATTAAGGTACTGCATTATCTTTAATTTCCTTGAATTCATAATTAAGCATTTGCAAGAAGGCGTAACTTTTCCCTCTCTTTTAAAAAAAGTACGAACGTCACAATAATTGAGAAGTATAATTATTACGCGATTTTTTCTTGCAGTGGTGAAAACATTTCTATAGGCCTACTGATTAATCTATTGAGCATAGTAATAGTAAACGCTGTAGTATTCTTTTCTGAACCCAAGATTTTCGCAAGAACTGAAGTGCGACACATGTAAAGATGAGGAAATGTCCCTCTTTCTTTTGGGAAAACTTGTGAAGCACTACTGGACAATATTGCCAAAGATATTTCCAGTAAATACGAAGTGATTAGGAAACTTAATCAGAAGCCCCTAAATAGAAAGGTGCTGAAAGTGCAATAAACTGGGCCATTTCTTAATTACATATAGAACACTGGAACTGACTATCTACAAGGACCCTCATGTTATAAATATTATGATTATTTCAGATTGTGATACAGTTATAAGCGTACATTTCTAAAACTTAAAAGTTACAATGAGGATGCCCTATCTTATAGGATAGTTTTAAACGTGTACATTTAACTTTTTTATGAATGATTTCCTGATCAAGATTTTCATTAACTATGTGCCAAACTTTTGAAGTGAAGAGTGCAGTAAGAAACTGTTGGACATCTGATCAGTATTTTAATCATGTGCTGGTTACAGTACATTAGATGTCTTCTTGAATATACCTGATGAGGTATGTATATGAAGTTTGTATCGTCAGTATTCAAGTAGCCTACTTATGTATGTAATTTTTATTATCTGTACAGAAAAAATTTAGCTTATGTGATAGTATGAAGTAATATCTCACGAAATAACAAGGAAGAGAAAGGTGCTTAAATTTAAATATTGAAAACAGGATGATAAGAAGAAAATAATTTTTACTTCCTTTCAATTATTAATGAAACCTGGCCACTCACCATTCGCAGTTGATTTCTATGGTTACAGGTCTATTCTTCATATTCTGTAGCTTTCAAATAATTTCTAAAATAAATATTACGCCTACTTAGCTCTTGTAAAACGAAATTTTCACTTTCACTTTCAACGGAACACTCACTTATATTCAGTTCTTGTATCTTGCAGTAAATTATCCATTTGTGATCATCTTTCCAATATAACCTCCCATTGAAATGACCACTTAAAATCATGAGCTAGAATTTATTATTTTAAAAACATTTCCATGTACATACTGTTATAATTGTTATGAACCGCAATACAAAAGACAACACTGTGAAATTGGATTAATTTACCAATATCAACATCAATACCAGTAGTATAAAATCACATATAGGCCTAGGCTATATTATTTCATTACTTTATGGTATTAATTAGAAGAATTAATTTTGAAGAATTTACAAATATGCTGAAATAATTTATGACACCTCTTATAGAAATGTAAAAATATGTATGTACATTTTGAAACAATGGGTATAGCACCACTTGAAAATGTTGAGCACTTTAACAGTAACTTGTAAATTGTTCCATCACGTTGTCTATAGTGTTCATTTGATGTAGCACTTTCAGAATGAACGTGGTTCACATACATAAGAAGAAATGACGATGGAATGAGTCGAAGACATATAGTTTTCTTTAATTTTTAGCAAATGATGAAGTTGAATATATACTGTTACTTCATATCCTAACGTAAGTAGAGTTGCCACCATAGATGTAACACCTCCGTAACATCTGAAATGAATATAAAATAAATTAATGTATTGGTAATGATACAAGAATAAAAAGAAATTAGGCTAGACATAACCTCACAAAATTACAAACACATGCTAAAACAAAACAAAAAAAAAAAAAAAACTTTACGTATCCGTATATAATAAAACTAGATATTCTAGATATAATTTTGATTCACACGATAACCACCTCAGCCTATTTCGCAGCAGCCATTATTAGTTACCAGTTTGAGGTGCATTACCTAATCTCATACTAACCTTGTTAAGTTCTCTAATCTAATTCACTGATAATTACGTAACAATACACAGGTCTAAAATACAGACAAATACACATTAATTACCTAATAAGTACAGCATGAAGATAATTCATTACTTTTGTCGGTATTTTCTAAAAGAGAAAGGGAAAACAGTAACAACATTATCTTCAATGTTTACATCACGTCGTTCACATTTTCATTAGGCCTATATCAGTAATGCTTGGTAAGTGAAACAATGCATGAAATTATTTTACATTTCGGGTCACATCATTCGAGAGTCGGAAAATGCAATTCGCCACTTTTAACATAGCATTGCTTGTTATATGAGAGAACTTTGACATTTACCTTAACCTATAAAGATACGACCTGTTGGTACAGAGTTCTTCACATAGCAAAACACAGACAATTTTCGAATATAACTTAGCTGAACAAACTCCAAATAACACTGTAATATGCTTGGCATATTTGTAATATTCGTACTCAATGAGTAATGCACAATTAATCGAACTATTTTCATGATGCACAATGCTTTGTAATGGTACTCTTCATCATTTCATAGGGCAGGGAGGCGAACCTAGCGGCAGAAATTGTCATGACTCACAGAGACCTACTCTCGATCGTGCTATGCGCCAGCTTGTGTAATCTCGTAAGCAACGGTTAGAACACTTAACGACTGTTAAACCTTCAACAGTTTGTTAAATACAGTTTTTCCATTTGTTCAACACCAGTTTGGCTGAACAGCTTCTTAACCGTTTGTTAACTTTAAATGTAGGATTTCAGGCCGTTAACTCATTTAACAAACAGTTAAACATGGCGGATAACACCACAGCTGTTCAGACAAAAGTTGTGAAAATAACATGTTATGTTTCTCTTTGAGGAATGTTTAGAGTAAGGGCTGGTTTCACCAAGCTTCAGTAAATCAGTCCAAATGAAACATTAACTAGTACTGAACATTAAAATATTTACACGAGTACGTTTATATGTGCGGTGTCTCCGTAGACTTCAAGCTGAGCTCCTATATGTGCCTCGTCGCGCTAGTTACGTCAATACTCTCTGATGGCGCAGACAGTAGCGAGTTGGCTTGGCATCCCAGGGACCCGTGTTCGAATCTCGGTGGTAACCTCTTTTTTTTTTTATCAACGTAACTAATTTTTATGCATGTTACCTTTCATTTTTTTTTTTTTTTTTAATTTTGCGTAGTGGAACGAATTATTTCGCAACTCTGGATCCACTAGGAGAATTTAAAAAACTCTTGGGAGATCAATTTTCTTCCCGAAATAAAACAAAGATAAACAAACAAATTAAAGAAAAATAAAAGAAATACACATGTGGATCTAATACATTGTCCACATGCCACCGGCGTCTATTGCTGCCTGGCATTTTCGGGGCATTGAGTCCACCAGATCGCGGAAATAGTTCTGGTCCTTAGCGAAATCTTCCCAGGTAGCCAGAACTTGATCCCAGAACTGATCTGGATTTTGAGGTGGGATGTCTCGATATTTGTCAATCCTCCTCTTTTTCATGCTTTTCCGTGAACCGTCTTTGAACGTATATGGCGGAGTGCGCGGGGTGATTATCCTGCTGGAAAATTAAATTTCCATCGGAAAGAAAACGATTATAAATTCCAAGAATCCAGCTCTTTCGCTTCTGTTTTAAAGCCAGTGCAAACATATCTTATCGCTAGCTATAATATAATTCTAATAAATGAAAGTTAATATACCAATTAAGTTTTGTTATGTTTGAATGCACATTATGTATTAATTTACTAATATTTCTTAGGTATACCGGTATGTAGTTATAATAATCACTTTCATGTCTTAAAATTAAACTCAGTTGTATGTTACCTAGTTGACTAGTTTCAGCTTTGTCTCAGCCGTTTTTATGATATTCTAACCTACAATCAGTTTCTTCTAAAATTTTGAGTACCGGTACCACGATCTTCGTGACGCAGTATCTTTTGTGAATTTTTATGTCATTCAAATTTTCAAAATGATCGGTTTTTAAATGGTTAACATTATCTCCATTTGACTCTTAATTTTCGAGCAGTTCCAGATATAACAATTCTGCGTCGAAACGTTCCGCCATTTTATATTGCAACTAATGAATAATTAAAAATTTAAAGACGGAAATTTCTATCACTAAATTTAATGATAGTTTTACTGGTTTGTTAGGCTAAAGATGCTTGGTGAGATATAAAAATGGTTTAATGAACCAGTAAATACATTAATGAATCATTAAAACCTTAATGAAGCTTTGTGAAACCGGCCATAAGACTGGTAATATATAATTTCAAAAATATTTTGGAATATTAATATAGGGAAGATAATCTTTATAAGTCAACTGATTATCATACTGACACTTATTTCGATGCTGAGCTATTATCCATTTAATATTGAGGAAATGTGCGATCTCAACGTGGCAAGAAATTGAAGTCAGATTTGAATATCCTATAAACAGAAATAGGCCACTTGTTCCAATTCACCAGCTACTATTAACTCTAGATTCTATGTTACTGGTTCTTCAACTATAGCCGATGTCCAATAGTGCTTCAAAATACGCAGTGAGTAAAGAATAAAATGTTTCAGCAGCAATTGCTTCTTTAGGACTAAATTATATATAATTTATACATGGACCTGAATTAGAGAATTTTATATGATACGGAATTCTCCTCGGGGTTTTGTGTACAGTTGACTACACACACATTAGTGTAATTATTGTCACCTGGTCGTAATAATGCTGAGTTTTTCTAAACAGAAATTCATATTTAGCATTATAAAATATAACCATACTTATAATAATTATTATTATTCAATAGTAGTCAATGCAACTTTCATTTATCAACTCTCTGTACTGTATGAATCATGGCTACTGTAACAGGTTACGATTTTACACATGTTTCATGACATACTCTACAGTACAGAATTTAAATAATAATAATAATAATAATAATAATAATAATATCAGCCAATAAGAAGTTGTCTTATATATGCAGAATCATTACCAACTGCTGTTGAGTAGTTAGAATAATATTAACGACAGTTAAAGTTAAGTGTTGGTTATTTTAAACAAAATTATGTTGGAAAAATGAAAAAAATCTTAACAAAACGTTAAAAATAAACCAGCTGTTAATTTAACATTTGTTAAGCCAAATTAAACATTACTTGGACAAACCGGCCATAAGCGTTTTAATTATCGCTTGTGTTTATTTGACAAGGTAACAATGAGTGCGGGTATAACGTTATTTTTAACGGTTATTTTTCTTTCAGTTTTCATTGCGACGTTGTTATAGCTAGCTAAATATTTCATATCGCAACGTATCAGTACAACCAAACACAAAATTGCACTTTCCAAGGCTACTGGGAAGAAGATTTCTTTGCTTCCTACAGTAATTGAACATCGAGTCGAAAATCTCAATTTGCATTCAACTTATGTAAAGCCTTTTTTGCTGCCAAAATCCCTTTGTGGAAAGTGCAAGGTTATGGGTCTAGTGCAAGGTTTTTGTAATTGCCTTTTATTGCGTATTTTAGCTATTTATAATGCCTTTTTGCCTGCCTATTTTAGCTATTTATGATGTCTTTTTGCGTGCCTATTTTAATAATTCACAATGCCTAAATACTGTGGCCTAAACTTCCGGTCTCTGATAATTAGTATTTTCACCTTCTGAATATAATCCTGCAATTTTTAATCTCATTTATTTTAATTTCCAATGTTTTCACAGTCCTGATATTCTCCATTTATGATATCTTCTTCGCTGCTCAGTTTGCTTTATCTTGTGCCTGATACTTATTACAAGGTGGCTTAAGTCTATATAAATATTGAACTGACATGTATCTGAAGTCGATGCAGAATTGATAACATTATGAATTATGACTGTTCCAGTGTGTTGCGTGGTTTGGGGCCTCAGCACTGACATCATTGCCTGCAAGACTGAGTCTGGCTGAGCTCCGTCCATTTCCTCAGAAGCCCAGCCAGACGTATGAAGTAAGAACTGGCAACACTGTCGCAATTCATTGTGGAGCACCTTATAGTAACCCTCCTGCATCAATACAGTATTATAGGAATAAAGAAAAATTGAAAGGTTAGTGTACGAATCTTATAAGTAAATCGCGGAACTTGATGTAGGTTACTAAAAGACCTCAAAATATGCATGTTATCATGCTCTTATTTATTGTTGAAATAAGCTCTAAAAGTGAAAATATATGCAATAAAAAAATAACACTCACATTATTAGTACAAGAGATTTATTTGCTTCAATAATACCACCAGTCATTAAAATATAACTGAACACTTTTACCAATTCAAATTGAATCTTTAATCCTTAAAATACATATACTTTGTATTTAAATTCATAAATTTGTTTTCAATCTTTAATTAATTAAAATATTAGCTCGAATACCCCACACCCTCGAATAAGCCATGCACCTCACTTTTGAAATGTCAAAAAATAAATAAATAAAAAATAAATGCCAGTAATAATAATAATAATAATAATAATAATAATAATAATAATAATAATAATAATAATAATGAAACTTTCAACAAATGTATTCATAACAAATTAAAACAATTAAAACATAAATACAGTTCAGTTAACAATAAATGTTATACTGAAACAGGACACATAACACATTTCAAACACATCCTGTGCCCAAGCACTCCACACATGTAAGTTGTCTTGCTTAATTGGCCGTTTACATGATGTCCTGCAACATTAATAACACAGCATCTGTCTGGAAATTAACAAGGTATCTTTATTTTGTATGATACTACGTGGTTTCCGTGTTCTTTCGCATTTTTGATAATTTCAAATTGTTCGCTGTAAGTAAAGGATCACAATCTCAAATCTTTAGTGGTACAGAGCTAGAAATAAAATTTGGGTCAACTGAATTTTCCAAATTCCAATTACAACCTACTGCACATGCTTAGTAGATTAGGAGTTGCACTGGAGAAAAATCAGGTCATGTTGCCAACTTCATTTCGAATATGCCGCACATCTGTAATTTTTACTTGCATATTTCTGAAAAAATAAGTGCTCGGATTATTCGATAAAATACGGCTTATCTTTACTTACTTACCTATGTGGCTCTTTATATCTGAGAAGGTTTCTGTCTCGCACACAATAAGCCTCCATACAGGCCTATTATTCCCAACTGCATCAATGCATAATTTAACTTGCGCTCAGATCTCGTATGACATCTGTATGATGTTTTTAACTAATTATGTTGTTGTTGTTTTCTAATGCCAGGCGTTTGACAATAAAATCATTTGACCTCTTGCACTCCAATATTTTTCAAAGATATTGTCATGGTCAGCCATTGAAGCACAGATTTTGAGGTGTTCCGAATCCATTTCTTGGTTTGAGTTGCAGAATGGGGAGTAAGGGACTGATATATTCCAATTCTATGCAGGTGTTTGGCCAAACAATCATGGCCTGTTGTCAATCTAAATGCAGCTACAGATGATTTGCGTGGTAAATCGGGAATTAACTGTGGATTATGATGCGAGTTCCATTTTTTTCCCTTGAGATTGTGTTATCAAATAAGTATGTAGATTTAATAAATCATTTCGCAGAGTAATACGTAGATTTAGTAACAGGTCTGTAAGTAGGCATTTAACTACTCCAAAATCCAAAAGTAGTGGCATTTAAACATAGAATAATATTGTAAAAAATTTCTGAGTGGTACCTGAGGCTTGTATAAGCTTGGAGCAAAATTACGATTCTGCAGATATTTGTGAATTTTGTGTAATTGCTTAACAGGGGTAACTGGATACACATAGCCTATGAAGAAAAAAGGAGGAAGAATTTTGTTGAACATGTCAACTTTATGGGTTATTATTTATTTATTTATTTATTTATTCTGGTAGAATGGCCTTCTCTTCCACACTACCAGAAGTAAAATACATAATGAAACAATGACAAAAATAGTAAAGTCATACTTAAGTATGAAAATAATTTTCATGCACATTAACAAGCTTACATGAGCTATAATGAAATATTAACTAAACATGATACATAATTAAGTTATTTATAATTCATATCCTAATGCTACTTTATGATAGGCCTAAATGACAATTTATATACACACAGAATAACCTATAAAAATCGGCTAACACTCACAATTCAATTTCATGTAAAAGTTTGTAATTCTTAATTTAAATTGATTAACCGTTCGGCAATCTCCGACATGACGAGGTAAGGAGTTCCATAGGCGACAAACTGACATGGTGAAAGAGGATGAATAGAAAGAGGTATGATGACAAGGAATGGATAATAAGGTCTGATGTTGATTCCGTAACGTTGTAAGATATTCAAAGCGAGTTCTCAGATATTTAGGAGTAGAAGTGAAACAGAACAGATAAAGAATGTGCTATTCTACGTTCCTTTAGGCGGACCCAAGAAAAAACTTCGAAAGATGGCGCTATATACTGCAAACATAGAGCATTTTGTGTTCACAGTTTCAGCTAACATGGAGTTCCTTGCCTCAATGGGCACACTGATTCTGCAGAATGTTACAACCCGGGATTCAGGCAGCTATCACTGTGCAGCCACCAACTACATCACGGGTCAGACAGTAACATCGCAGTTCAATATTACATTGAAGGTTGTGTCTCAGTGTGCTCATCAAGCATCTGCCTTTCTGAGTACTCCACAAACCAACTACAGCATCCAAGCAGGTAAGTCTTATGCTTCTAGTTTCCGAATGCACTAAAACTGTACTGTTGTTATTAATGGTATCCAGTGGTGATGAGCTTTAACTAGCTTGTGTCCTTTTTTTCTCTTTCCAATACAGTCCTAATCAGAGTGCTGCATTGGAGTTAAATCGTTCGCGCTTGTACTCGGTCAAATGTCGCACCCTCGAGTGAGATAAGATCGGTCGTGATACGCTCGTAATAAATAGAAGCACAGTACAAGGTCATCTCATCGACAAGTCTTATCTTGTATGAAAGGCGACAGATAAGATACACATATGTATTGCTCACACGGTAAAAATAAGGCTTTATTTTCTGCGTTTATGACAAACGTCTAATGGAACAATCTAATGGAACATACGAAAACAGTAACATGAAGTTATAAATAAAATACTATGAAAAACTTCGATATACAGTTATTATTGCTAATTAATAATTATTCTATATTTGATTTACCACATAATATAATATGATAGATCCATACATAGTGTTCCGCCTATATACTGCGACAATGTAGAAACGTTTTACAAAATATTATTGATATAGCAGTAGATTAATAACAATATTAGTACAGAGATAACGCCACAGAAAATATAATAAAACGAATAATCATGCTGCACAACTGTTACAAACGCAAAGATTGATACCCTAATTATTACAGATTATTATTATTACTAGAAAACTTGATACTGTTCTTGCATTATTGTGATTGTGTTCTCCGTTTGTAATAATTGCATTTACATCCAATAACTTCTATCAGATGTGGCAAAAACAAAATCATTCCTGTGTAGGGGAAAAAAAAAAACATTTACCTACAACATTTATATTACATTTTAAAGCAAGTTTTGTAGTTGTACTATGGAGAGGTTAGTTAAACACTGCAAAATTTTGAAATGATGAACATCTATGATGTTACTACACAGTTCATCACTGTAACAAGAACGAATGTCTAACGCTCGGCTTATACCGTTTGAGGATTTATCGCTCGCGACAATTTTACCCATCATGCATGTGCGCTACCTATCGGATTATGCTATGAACTACTTGGCGCTCGAGCAAAAACGTCCGATGCAGACCTCTGGTCCTAATACTTCTTGGTGAAATTGTTTTCTTCTGTCCAGTTGAGGGCAAGTTAGGAGGTGTTGTTTGTTGAGGAGTTGTTGAGGCTTGTTGGATACTGTACATCAGGCATGCCAAAACCCTGCACATTGTGCAGTAGTCTCTGTGCGATGTGCACTTTCTATTCCCCTACCTGGAGGGAGAGAATTGCCTAGGAGGGGAGCACGACAGAGCTATACAGTACCTGCAGCAGCTTATCAGCTTTTGTTTCAGTAACACAGTTTCAGTACAGGTGCTGATTTGGCTGTGTCTGTGAATGAGTTATGATAAAGTGAGTTCACAGATAACGAAGAAGAGAAATTACGAATCATATAACATAATTGTTATAATGTTTTCCTCAGCCAACAATAATTATTTTAAAATGAAACGCTTTCATCAGCCCATGTCGCGGTAATAGTGTTGTGACAGTTTAGATCAGATTAGTAAAGTCCTCAAAATATGATATTCGCGAGCACTTATTTCTTAATCAGTATTCTTATGGCAAAACGAACTTGACAATGGCGTTGTTTTGGAGTCTGTACTAACACAGCGATCGAAGGTTAGACGACTTACGACTTTCATTTGATAAGTTGGTAAGTGATGAGAATATAGTGAGGAATACATGTGAGGCTCTTGAGGTTGTAAGGAGCGAAGAAAGCCACTGTTTGCAAGACGGAAAAATTTTCTGGAAAAATATATAATGATAAATTTTCCAGCTCGCGTCACTACATTATGTTAATATACTTACATTAATAAATCTTTAAACCTGGCATAAAGAGAATATTGTTGTTTCACAGCTTGTGAACTACACTTTTAATTTCTTTCAGTAACGCTCCCAACTTGTCGATACTTGCTCTCAACATTTTCCAAATAAACTATATGTGAATTTAAATTCTAAACTTAATTTATATAATTTATTAATATTAATGTTAATTTATATTGACTTACAGCAAGGAAATGATTTCAGTGTAAAAACTTCACAATGTCTTACTGCATGTAATTAATTTGGAGTATAATATTTTCTTCAACATTTGTGTACCAATGGCCCCAATAAATAATGTGACAGCGACGTGAGATTCGAACTCACGACCAGCGTCCCGCAAGAAAGCAGATCGCGCGGGCTTCACGGAGCACTGAGGGACGGTGCGCGGCGGGGAAAGAGGAAAGGGCCTACGCGGCGAGAGAGTGGAGAGAGAGAGATCGCGCGCGCAGCTGCTTACGGAGTAAAGGGGGAACGGACCTTCCCGACTCTTCCAGAAGCCCGTTGAAGTGGAAAAATCGCGAATTCGAAGTCTCTCGGTTACGTTGCTGTGGTTATAAATTACGGACGCGAAGGAGTGTGTGTGTCATTCATGATTAGTTCAGTGAGTAAGCCAGTGAACAGAGCAAGCTAGCCAGTCTTGTGTACCGGAGTTCGACTTGAGTGTGCGTCCACAACTGTGCCAGCATCCGAAGGCCTGAGTTCGAGTGCAGTGGACCGCAGTTGGAGGGACCTGAGTTCGAGTACAGTGAACTGTCTCTGAAGGTCTGTGGTTCGAGATACTGTGAACTCGAGTGACTGAGCTAAAAGAACTGTGAACTGAGAACTGATAGTTCTGATTTGTAAATAGTGCTTTGTAAATATTAGTTAAGATTAAAAGTTCATTGTTGTTCGTAATAGTCCAAGTAAATTGTCATTGCCGTCAGTGGAGTGCTATAACGAATACTGTGTTGAGTGAAAATCCAATTGTTGACGAGAGCGTTTAAGGCGAATTGTAGAAAGGAATTATTGTTGGAAGAATAAAATCCTATTGTTGAGTGGAAATAAATTCACAATAATAATGCTCGACGAACAATGAAAGATAGGGCCTATTACTTTACTTTAAAATAATTAATACCTACTACGTAAAATGAAATACTGTGTTCGTTTTTTGTTGTTTCGAAATTACTACGATATTTTTTTTTCCAAATACTATATAGAAATCATATTACTAAATTATGCTTTACAAACCACTACTTTGTGAAGTATAACTGAGTAAGCTTAAAGTTTCTTGTACTACAATTGTCAAATATAGACACTGATAATAACTTTTTTTTTTCCTTCTGCTAAGTATGTTTATAATGTCCAATTGGCTATTTAATCCAACCCTAGAAGCGCAGAATAGATTATTGTACACCCCTCCAGCTAAGAACTGGTAAGAGCAACGCTTGAATTATGCAATCAGCACAGACCAGCGATCTGCGCACATAACTGCACATTTAGTGTCTGATTTCTGGCATGCCTGCTGTACATATTGGGTTTTTTAATGAGTCCTAGCCTATAGAGGTGTTCTGGCAGGCAGTCATGGCCCATAAAGTGACGGAATTCAGCAACTGAAGATTTTCTTGGAATATTCAGAATGTGTGTCTGAAGTTGAATGTTTGCATAAATTTTTCCTGCTACTTTTTTGTTTAATGTTTGTTGTGTTTTTAGTTTTCGATTGTTTTGTATATTCTGTATTTTAGTTGTTAGCTGAAGATTTCTGTGGGGTTTGCTAATATTGTTGCTCCTTTTTTAGCAAGCATAGATAGGGATCCATTATAGCATAATGAAGCTGTATTTAAGGCATACAACAGGAAGGTTGCAATGAGCGAGTGTCCACTAAAGTTAACCCATGCATACAACAAGCCCCATTCACCCAAAGTTAACCCATCCTCACCTGTTTGACATTCTCCTACTCCGGCTATACTCAAATATTGAAAATGCAGTTAAAACGTGTTTAAAATCACTTGCAGACCAATTTACTTATTACTTTAATTATTGTTATAGTCACAACTTTTTCTTAGCAAATTACTTCATAGCTTCTTTAATCATTGTGTCTAAGCTGACAATGTTTATGTTTTCATTTTTTAAGTCTCCGATAAATTTTTGCTTGATCTTATTTTGTTATATCTGTGCTTTGAGAAAATGGAATATGAATGATATACTTACTTATGGCTTTTAAGGAGCTCGGGGGTTCATTGCCGCCCTTACATAAGCCCGCCATCGGTCCCTATCCTGAGCAAGATTAATCCAGTCTCTACCATAATATCCCATCTCCCTCAAATCAATTTTAATATTATCCTCCCATCTACGTCTCGGCCTTCTCAAAGGTCTTATTCCCTCCGGCCTCCCAACTAACACTCTGGATTCGCCCATACATGCTACATGCCCTGCCCAACTCAAACGTCTGGATTTAATGTTCCTAATTATGTCAGGTGAAGAATAAAATGCATGCAGTGCTACATTGTGTAACTTTCTCCATTCTTCTGCAAATTCTTCTCTCTTAGTCTCAAATATTTTCCTAAGCACCTTATTCTCAAACACTCTTAACTTCAGTTCCTCTGTCAAAGTGAGAGTAATGTAATTGTTTCATAAATTCTAACTTTCAGCTTTTTTGAGAGCAGGCTGGACGATAAAAGCTTCTCAACCGAATAATAACAGGCATTTCCCATATTTATTCTGCGTTTAATTTCCTCCCGAGTATCATTTATATTTGTTACTGTTGCTCCAAGATATTTGAATTTTTCTACCTCTTCAAAGGATAAATTTCTAATTTTTATATTTCCATTTTGTACAATATTTTGGCCACGAGACATAATCATATACTTTGTCTTTTCGGGATTTACTTCCAAACCTATCTCTTACTTGCTTCAAGTAAAATTCTCGTGTTTTCCGTAATAGTTTGTGGATTTTTTCCTAACATAGTTACGTCATCCCATAAGCAAGGAGCTGATATACAGTATGAAGAATCATATACCTTTCGTAACTAATAATATTGTATTGTATTGTCATATTGTCATATTGATTTATTGATATAGTTCACAAGTACAAAACTTAATAATATAACAAAAGATCAACTAATAATATTAAACACCTTTGTTTCAACTGAGGGGGGGGGGGAGCGGAGTAGGGGGGGAGAAAAAATCCCATTCCGTCTTTTTTCTGTCTCTTCTTCCTCTTCACTTTTCTCCCTCCTCACCTTCTATTTTTGTAGGCTGTCTTCCTGTTCTTCTCCTATACTCCTGACTGCTACAGATCTTGCCATCTTCTGCTTCGATATTGAAGATCTCTTCGTTTGTGATACACTTACGTAAAATTTATTATGATATTTTTGTATCTTCCACTCTTTGTATGTCAACCAGACATTTGCTTCTATATACAAATCCATGTGAGTTCAATGGGTGTTTCAGAAATACTTTGACAAACCTTGGGGGCATGTTCCTCACACCAAAACAAGAAAAAAAGTTCATATAAACATATGTCCGAAAATCCTTAGTTTTTTAGTTATTAATGAAAGAACATAATGAAACATCTGTTAGATATTGTCAGCTTGGTAGCAAGTGTTGCAACGTTAATCAGTTCAGAAACTAATAACAAATTTTGTTAATACTACTGTATCTTTTTTCTATATTGCTTGTATTATCTTAGTTGTATTTCTCTTTGTTTTGTTTTGTAATTATATTTCTTTATTCTGTATATTTTGTAATTATATTTCTTTATTCTGTATATTTGAATTTAAATAAATAAATAAAATTAAATAAAATTAAAATGTTCAAAATGTTCTCCTCTTGCTTCTACACACGCATGCACTCGTCGGAATTAAATGAGAACTCCATCTTCACCAACATTATTATTATTATTAATATTATTATTATTATTATTATTATTATTATTATTAGCCTGGAGGCCACCTTGGTGCTATTCGACAGGAGTAGGCTACGTGCTGGCACCTGGTTTTCCTTTTTCCCTTCCTCACCTTCATCATCATTCTCACCCATTCCCTACACTACACTTACACGAACACTTAACATACGCTCACCCTAGTATAAGACATAACTCTTCGCAGATACACCTCATGCATAACATGGCCTGGCGAAGTGGTGTGCAATATGAAAATGGGTCACAGTCCTGCCATCCATCCGCAGTATACAGAACCCGAATCACGCAAAGTGAAGTGGGTAGGCATTAGACACACACACACACACTCTTGCTACCAAGCTGACAATAATTAACAGATGTTTCATTATGTTCTTTCATTAATAACTAAAAAATTAAGGATTTTCGGATATATGTTTATATGAACTTTTTTTTCTTGTTTTGGTGTGAAGAACATGCCCCCAAGGTTTGTGAAAGTATTTCTGAAACACCCTGTATAATTCTAATGTTCTATATCAGAGTTGAGATTATATGTCACTGTACCTGAATTTCGTTTTTGCAGTGTGTGGATCATATAATTCCAGGAAATTAAATAGCAGTATTGATGAGATTTCATTACACTCCTTGTTTACAATTAAACATTTTGGATTCGACATTCAAACAAATTTTTATTTTCTGTGAAAAACTTAAAACATTTCCAGGATGTAACTTCGTGTCATTGCTCGTGACTAGGAATATTGTTGCCAAAGAACCTACAAAGAAATATGAAGTATAAATTATAAACCATGAATGGCAATTTTGTAATAATTTTTTCCATTAATTATTTTATCACACAAAATACTAACTTGTACACAGGATCAAATGTGACATTGGAGTGCAGTGCAGTGGGTATGCCACCTCCACAAGTAACATGGCATAGATCTAGTAGCACGATACCCGCTAACAGAACAGCACTTCTGCCTGGCGGACTGCACCTCAGTCATGTTGCAAAAGCAGATGAAGGGGAGTACATCTGTGAAATGAGTAACGGAGTGGGTCAGCCCATCAGGCACACATCTGTATTGCATGTACAAGGTAAGCACATATCTTCTTATGCCTCTTGGAAGGTATATTTGTAAGAGAATTAATGGAATATTCATATAATTTTATATTTCACTTTACGAAGTGAGTAGGAAGATCTTTGATTTAATTAGTTGTGCGTAATCAATTGATTTCATTCTATGAGCAATAACTTTCAGAGTTTCCATCCACATAAACTATTGGTCTCACAGTCGATTTTGTTGTGGATCACATTAACTGGCTATAAATTGCTGTGTACTTCTAGCTCAAGTATCACTTGGTGGCAAATATCTCAAACGATTTAGTAAAGGATTGCAATAACAAATGCTTAGTTCATTACCAAGGAATAGATGATGATGATGATGATGATGATGATGATGATGATGATGATGATGATGATGATGATGATGATAAGCAGAGACCGGAACTTTGGCAGAAAGCCTTTTTAAATGTGTTAAATCTATCTTCATTTTGAAAGTAAATCTGTACAAATTATACCTTTGTGATTGAAACATCACAGTTTTATGTTGCCCTTTTCTGCCTTTTTAAATATAAATGCGTAATTTACAAAATAAATGCTTTTTTTGCCTTTATTTGATTATTAATTATCTATTTTTATTAATGTATTATTAAAAATTGCCTACAGGTATATTTTAATTTATTTCTATAACTGCTACAATGAAAGTGATTTCACCGAATGTGTATTATTGTCTTTCAGTTAGTTTATATTCTCTTTGCAACAATGAGTGCTTACTTACTGGCTTTTAAGGAACCCGGAGGTTCATTGCCGCCCTCACATAAGCCCGCCATTGGTCCCTATCCTGAGTGCTGCCGTGCAAAAATGTATAACAGTAAAGGTAAAGGTATCCCCCTAACATGCCATGAAGGCACTTGGGGGACATGGAGGTAGAGCCCCATGCTTTCCATGACCTCGGAACTAGAATGAGGTGGTGTGGTCGGCACCACACTCTGACTGCCTTTTACCCCCGGGAAATACCCGGTACTCAATTTTATAGGAGGCTGAGTGAACCTCGGGGCCATTCTGAAAGTTTGGCAACGAGAAAAAATCCTGTCACCACCTGGGATCGAACCTGGACCTTCCGGTCTGTAGCCAGCTGCTGTACCAACTGAGTTACCTGCCCGCCCAAAATGTATAACGTTAGACCCGCACTCATTGTTACCTTGTCAAATAAACCCAAGCGATAATTAAAACGCTTACTGTTATAAAATGTATAACAGAGTGTTATAAAATGTATAAGAGTAAGCGTTTTAATTATTGCTTGTGTTTATTTGACAAGGCAACAATGAGTGCGGGTCTAACATTATTTTTCTTTCAGTTTTCATTGCGACTTTGTTGTAGCTAGCAGCAAGATGCTGGTATTCAGTGTTCCTTTACGCAGTAAATTGCAAAGTTATGTTAATACTTTAGGATCTGACATATTTTGTACTGACAGTAAAGTACTTACATGCAAAATATGTGAGCAGTCAATGAATTACGAAAAGAAATATTTCATATCGCAACATATCAGTACAACCAAACACAAAAATCCACTTTCCAAGGCTACTGGGAAGAAGATTTCTTTGCTTCCAACAGTATTGCAACATTGAGTCGAAAATCTCAATTTGCATTCGACTTATGTAAAGCTTTTCTTGCTGCCGAAATCCCTTTGTGGAAATTACAGAATCCTACATTAAGACAGTTTTTGGAAAAGTATACGAACGAATCTGTGCCTAGTGAGTCAAGTTTGCGAAAATGTTACTTGAGCGAATGTTACGATGACACAATGAAAATCATTAAAGATAAAATTAAAAATAAGATCTGGATTTCTATCGACGAGTCACCTGATTCTATGGATCGTTTCATTGCCAATGTCATTGTTGGGCCATTAGATCCTTCAGAAGATGAATCAATGAAACCATTCCTGCTTACAACAGTGTGTCTGGAGAAAGTTAACAATTCAACTATCACGCAGTTATTCACCAATTCATTACAGTTACTGTGGCCTGAAGAAATTCAATATGGCAACGTATTACTTTTCATCAGTGATGCTGCACCATACATGAAAAAGGCTGGAATAACTTTAAAAGTGCTATTTCCAAACATGCTTCACATGATCTGCGTAACATACGGCTTTCACAGAGTGTCAGAAGAGATATTATGCTTATTTCCGGATGTCGATAATTTGATTTCCAGTATTAAGAAGATCTTTCTGAAAGCCCCATCAAGAATTCTAACATTTAAATCCATTGCACCAAATATACCTCTGCCCCCCAAACCTATCATAAAGAGATGGGGGACATGGGTCTCAGCGGCACTTTACTACACTTCAAATTTCCTGACTATAACTGAGGTGGTGAACGCTCTGGAGGATGAAGCATCTTCAATTGTAGCAGCCAAGAAACTTCTCAATTCTTCGGAAGTAAAAAATAATTTAACTTTCATTGCGGCTGAGTTTGGTTTCCTGCCACAAGTGATCTGCCAGCTTCAAGAAAGAGGGCAGCCTTCGACCAAGTCAGTGAAAATTGTGGATGATGCAGTGCAAAGAATGGACAGTGTACCAGGGAAACGGGGTTCATTAGTTAGGGAAAAGTGTAAAAATGTGTTTTCGAAAAATTGTGATCTTGATAAACTTAGAAACATTAAAAAAATTCTACAAGGTGACAATTCTATTGCAGTTGAAATGGATCCTATAATGATGCTATGTTTTAAATTTGCTCCAATAACCTCTGTCGAATGCAAATTAAGCTTTCAGGAATAACTCCCTGTAAAGTTAATTTGAATAATTTCTAGGGAAAAATTGTTCTGGGGCCGGGTATCGAACCCGGGACCTTTGGTTAAACGAACCAACGCTCTCCCGCTGAGCTACCTGGGAACTCTACCCGACACCGATCCAATTTTTCCCTCTATATCCACAGACCTCAAAGTGGGCTGACAACCGTCAAGCAACCAACATTTGAGTGCACACTAACTCTGTGTGACTTTCTGTGTGCGTTGGTACGTTTAACCAAAGGTCCCGGGTTCGATACCCGGCCCCGGAACAATTTTTCCCTCGAAATTATTCAACCTCTGTCGAAGTTGAGAGGTCATTTTCTCATATGAAATATGTGTTATCTGACAGGAGATTCAACATGACCCCAGAGAACTTAAAAAAACGTATTTGGTTGTCGTGTGCAACGAATAAGGCATTGCAATACATAGGCCTTTTAAAAACATTTTCATTTTTGTATCAGGTACAACACTAGCATTTTGTTTAAAACTTTAAAGTTCTTTAAAATATGACGATCGAGTTATGGAATAGTGTAATCTAGTAAATAAATGGGTCTAGTGCAAGGGTTTTGTAATTGCCTTTTATTGCGTATTTTAGCTATTTATAATGCTTTTTGCCTGCCTATTTTAGCTATTTATGATGCCTTTTTGCCTGCTTATTTTAATGATTCATAATGCCGAAACATCCGGTCTCTGATGATAAGCAAACCTGAATTATAAAATTCAGTAGAAAGAATAGGAAAAACCTAAAATTATTGATATGCAGACCTTTATTTTAGCTGCAGGCCATTCAAATCTATGTGTCTGTTAATAATTATGTTTATTTTAGAATCTCCTGTGATTGAGACTGAACCAAGAAATCTGGTAGTAAAGGAGGGTGGAAATTTGCAGTTGGACTGTAAGGTTAGAGGTTCACCTACACCCGAAATCAGTTGGCTGCTAAATGGTGAGCCTATCACAAATGACAGCCTTGTGAAATCTGCAGGTGAGGAAAACATTATGAATTAAGTTTAGATGCGTAAGCCCATTTTAATGAATTGAATATCTTACGAAATTTCATACAGCATATAGGCTGTTTAGTCTGTTTATAACTCTTATGGTGAAGAATGAAAGTACCGGTATAAATCGAAATTGTTTTAAGTCCAAGATCAGCCCAAATAATTTTCTGGACATGATATTGGTGTTCCTCTTCACTTTCCCGAAGGACTAGTCTCATGAAGCTCGTAACTTAATAATCCGTTATTATGCATTAATTGACTTACCTTACATGGAGATTCCAGCCAATCTGAGATTTCCAACTTAATGCTGATTTTAAACAGATTTCGTCCTGTTGCATACACATGTTTCAGTTTATTGAGCACTTGTATGGTTTTATTTTTTAAATGTCAGATAAATTGTTAGTGTTAATTAAAATGGTAAAAGCTGTTATTGTTACAGCAGAGAGAAAGTACACTTTTACTGGACTATAAAAGAAAACACGTTTTCTACGCAAATTTTTCTTGTCTTGAATTTCTTTCTGGGAAAGTCTTCGTGACTTGAGAAAGATCTAAGGTTTTAACAATGTCATTCTGAAGTGATTTGCTTGGAAGTGCAAAGTTCCTGGATAATTGTAGAATGCATAGGGTTATATTATTCGATTTACAAACTTGCGTTCCATAACCTATTCGATGTTAAAAAAAAATTATAGACCTTAAGTCTAGTATGTCACTGCACTTGAGAAGGCTCGAAAATCTGATTAGTCATACTTACTTAACTTACTTACAAATGGCTTTTAAAGAACCCGGAGGTTCATTGCCACCCTCACATAAGCTCGCCATTGGTCCCTAGCCTGTGCAAGATTAATCCAGTCCCTACCATCATATCCCACCTCCCTCAAATCCATTTTAATATTAACCTCCCATCTACGTCTCGGCCTCCCCAAAGGTCTTTTTCCTTCCGGCCTTCCAACTAACATTCTATATGCATTTCTGGATTCATCCATACATGCTACATACCCTGCCCATCACTAACGTCTAGATTTAATGTTCCTAATTATGTCCGGTGAAGAATATAATCCGTGCAGTTCTGCATTATGTGACTTTCTCCATTCTCCTGTAACTTCATCCCTCTTAGCCCAGATATTTTCCTAAGCACCTTATTCTCAAACACCCTTAGCCTCTTCCTCTGCTGTGGTCGTACCATAGAATCAGTTCCATTCCAAGGCTTATGTTGGGGTTTCGTAACAAGCTGTTTTTTACGGTGATGGTTTATTAGCCCTTCGCCCAACCCCCAAGCTGAAGGACCACCCGTTATCAGCTGTCTGTGACTGCTTGTTCAATATATTCGCAGCTACCCTCCATATTATTTATGCAACTTAAGGTCATGTTTAATTAATTAAAACAATAATAGTGCATATAGATAATTTATCAGAATGTAGGTATTTTTTTCTAAGAATATTCAAATCATGAACCTCCAGCCCTTACAAATAACAAAAAAATTAGAGTGTCCTAATATCCAAGTAAAATGAGTGAAAAATTGAATTGTAATTCTACTGGTATGTATGTGTGTGTGTGTGTGTGTGTGTGTGTGTGTGTGTGTGTGTGTGTGTGTGTGTGTGTGTGTGTGTGTGTGTGTGTGTGTGGTGTGTGGTGTGTGTATATATATATATATATATATATATTCTTTTTATCAATTTCAACAGAAAAATCAGAATAAATATTGCAAATAATTTATGAATTATTAAGTTTTTTATTATGATGTATTCCCAGGTGGACGACTGAATATCACTGAAGTAGAGAAGCGTCATGCAGGAATTTTCCAGTGCTTTGCTACAAACGAATGGGGCTCTGCATATGGATCTGCAATGTTGCAGGTGTCACCCAAAGAGGTGACAGCTCTACCTACTAGCGATGTCTTGCCAGGAACTGAAGAAACAGAACTTGAAGGTTTGTGTTAGAATTTCATTAAGTTTTTCTGTTGGTATTATGTAATAGCTGTAAGTTGTAGGATTGCATATTATTTAGTGATAGCTAGAGTTGAGAGAGAGTTTCAGAGATATAATTCACTTTACTTTGTACAATAAAACTTCTTTTATACATTTAGCACTTATGCATTTTTCACACTTACTCTTTTTTTTTGTGTGGGGGGGGGGGAGAAGAGGTCCCAGCAAAATTCCTTTACTTTTCATGCTAATTTATTTCAGATATGCTTTTTGTTTCTTCGTTTTTTACACTTATACGATCGTATTGTAAACCCTGGGAGCTCTGAAACGTCATTTATTCGTCCTAAATCAACTTTGCTGGAAATTAGATTAGTCTTGAAAAGTAGGGTTATCATAATGCAGAAACACTGAACCAGGATATGAATGACACATCAATTTGATGCAAAACAGGAAACAATTTGAGTTTTTAAGAAACTTGTACTATATTTAATGTGGACACTTAAATACATTGTGAGCCAGTGACTATGTTACAAAATTTTAGGAATGATAGAAATCATCAATATGAACAACTTTCATATAGGAACCTATGTCCGGAAACGTTCTGGTTGATAGTTAGAAGCGTAGATATGTTAGTCAGTGTAGCCAGCTAGAATCGAACTCAGGGCCATCGTTTTGAAGTTTGGTTGCAGACGACCTGTTCCTGCAAATGTCTTTGATTTACATACTGCAATTATTTTCTCTATCTACTAATTTATATTATTTATTTATTTTGTTTTTTTACTTTTCGACTTTGAGTCAGTATATATTATGCCACTACAAAGATTTCTGTTTACCAGATATTCCTGTGCTTCCATAATGGACTAAGATTCTGTCGACAGAAATGGAAGTAGATAATTTCATTTGTTAATTCACCATCTTGGCATAAGTAGTTTTTACACAACAGAGTTAAGAGAGGACATAATTATCTAGAGGTGAATATTCTCTGCTAATTATGGGAAACAAGATAATGATCTTAAGGCACAAATTGATTCTTTAAATTTACTATTTCTAAATTAAAGGTGTTTTGTTCGATAAACAGGTTACAAATGAAAGCAAATCCAAAATAATAGTGATGAGAATCTTTGTAGTGGCATAATATATACTGATTCAAAGTCGGAAAAATATAAATCAGTAGATGGAGAAAATTATTGCAGTATTTTCTCACCATTATTATTTTGGTTTTGCTTTCGTTTGTAACCTGTTTATCAAACAAAACACCATTTAATTTAGAAATAGTCAATTTAAAGAATCAATTTGTGCCTTAAGATAATTATCTTGTTTCCCGTAATTAGAGAGTGATTCTTCATAAACATGATAGAAGTTAGTCAGCATAGTAAATTATATTTTGACCGATGAAACCTTGCAAATTTCCTTCCATTTCCTTTTCCTCTTCCATAAATGAAATGGATATCAGCAAGTTTCAAGGTTTAATCAATCAAAATATCATTTACCATGCCAACTGCTTATACCGTGTTTATGAGAAATCACCAACGTTTGCAGGAACAAGTAGTCTGTAACCAAACTTCAAAACGATGGCCTTCAGTTCGAATCTAGCTGGTTACATTGACTAACACATCTTGGCTTTTTACTACCAAACGAAACGTTTCCGACTGTAGGTTCCTATATGAAAAGTTGTTCGTAATTGTCTCTTCTATCATCCCTAAAAATTTGTAACATAGTCACTGAATCACCCTGTATAATTTATTTACTATAGACACTACATCAATATCACTTATTATGGACAGGATTGGATACTTCAGTAATACATTTTATCTTATCTATCACCTTCTCATTTGCCACGGGCATAACATTATCACCATTATTTTAGCTGCAGGCCATTCAAGTCTGTGTGTCACCACCACAGTACCACTCATACTTCTCAGAACTGTGAATAGAAGAAAGGAAGGAATTTAGTTTCTGAATGACCTTGTGAAATTCACTGCAGTTCACATTTTTCATATTTTACTGTACCTGCAGAATTGCATTTACTGACTTAAGTGATAATCTGTTCTTTTTTTCTATCCACTGAGCACTCATCACAGAACTAGGAAGACCATTCTTCATAACATAAAACTATACTGAAATAGATCCATTACAGTGCCCTTATTGTTACATAGATACCAATACACTGTAGTTTTGCAAAGGCTTTGAAATAATATTGCTCTAAATTTTCAATGCAAAATATAGTACTTGCAATTTTAAAAATATGATCATGCAAAAAATGTTGTATAATACACGTTTGTGAAGTGCATTACAAACTGTCAGAAATTGAAAAATTCGCTCTGCTCGTTTTTCGAACTTTTCCTCGATTTTGTAAAAAGCACTTCCAAACTTTGTATCGTAATGTACTATTACAGTTTTAGATCACATGTTGAAATTTTACCATCCATTTGTCACAGCAATCTAAAATAATTTAATATAATATGAATTTTTGCAAAACAGAATTAGGAACTACATATGTAATCATTAGGGGGTGAATGTTGATGACCTAAAATTCTACTTAAAATGATCATTAAAATGCCCTTAAAATAATGGAAAAATAAGATATAATTAAAAGAAAATTACATTTAATTATTGTTCACTGTACTCGCACCACAACTTCTTAAAAATTAGTCACCTTGTTTCAGTGACTGCCCTGTAAATGTCGGAGAGAGGAGGCAACTTCCTGGAATTTGATTAAGATAAAGGAGAGAACGTGCAACAAAATGAAAGTTTTAAGGGAAAACTATATTTTTTAATGTGTTTCAAGCGAGGGTGGTCCATGTCAGTGCCTTCATTCTCCGTCTCCTCCTCCTTCTGCACTTCACTTTTGTTACTAGACCTTCCAGATGGGGAGTATAAATGACAAAACAAATTGTGGGCACACCATGCATTTTTGCAATCTTTGTATTAAAAATATTGTCTACTGTAGTACATCCCTTCCGAACCATATTGGGGACACAACGTCCTATTGTCCAGGAAACAGTGAAAGTTTCCCCCCTTCCAAACATAAATTCTAAACACATCCTCGTACTGACAAAGCCCTCACTTAAACTAAGCTGTTGTCAAGCATTTTATATTACTTCTGTTGTGTGAGGTGAAGCCTCCAGTGAAATGAGGGATGGACTTTAGAGTTTGTTCCAAACTGTAAAACTCAAATTTCACTGTTATTCACTTATTCAATAGGCCATTACTAGTAGGACCTGCTATTCATCTGTTATATTAGAAAAAGATTTAACAGGCCTATATGTAAAGAAGGGAGTAAAATGCATTCAAAATGATCTAAAAGTTCTTCAAAATATTACAGATTGACCAAAAAATACCGAAAAAGTGTAAAAATGACCTTTTAGTTAAAAAAATGCAATATAAGAAATTAATTTTTTACGTTGATATTAACATAGAAAGGATTTCTATATTCATAGGCATCATCCTAGTGTGAAAAATAAGATGACGACTTTTCATCAACATCCCCCCCCCTCCCTAGTAATCATTGTTCTTATAAGTTCATTAAAAAAGGTAAAGGTATCCCCGTAACATGCCATGAAGGCACTTGGGGGGCATGGAGGTAGAGCCCCATGCTTTCCATGACCTCGGCACTAGAATGAGGTGGTGTGGTCGGCACCAAGCTCTGACCGCCTTTTACCCCCGGGAAAGACCCGGTACTCAATTTTATAGGAGGCTGAGTGAACCTCGGGTCCGTTCTGAAAGTTTGGCAACAAGAAAAAATTCTGTCACCACCTGGGATCGAACCCCGGACCTTCCCTTATAAGTTCATTATTCGAACCAAATTGGATTATGGTGCTATAGTGTATAATTCAGCAAGACCTACTATTTTGAAAATGCTTGGTACAATCTCACTTGACGATATGTGTCAGAGGAAGAACAATTGAGGGGCGATTTCACAAAACTCGTTATCTACATTTTTTTTCGATTTTGAGGTTTTAGCGTATCCTTATGATTTTGGGTCAGGAGAATCCAATGTTGCTATCAGAATTAAGCTAAAGTTGGTAAGTATATCAGTAAATTGATCAAGATTTTGTAGATAACGAGTTTTGTGAAAACGCCCCTCGCCTCTGAAGTCTGATTACTGGAATATGTAGCTAATCAGTGATGTATGCATTGGAAGGGGAAAGGAACTGGCCACCCTAGCCCATTATCTCGTGGCCTAGTTGCCTCATGAGTGATGCCTTATTGGTGTTAGTTATGAAGTTCAAACCTGTCTTTGGACAGTTGACTAAACAAAGCCACAACAATATGTAATCATGTGATTTCAGAACCTCCAGATAGTGGTTTGGATTTCTCCACACCAGTTCCAACATTAGGTTTCAGAGGTCATGGCAAAAAGGAACACACTCGCAAGGGCAAGGGACGGAAAAAGGACAAGAAACATAAAGGCAATGGTATAATACTTGAATTGTATTTGTAGTTAGTATATTAATTCCGCAGTGCTTGGGAAAAGTGACATAAGTCAGTTTCCACAAACCTTTTTTGATAATTTATTGACAACGTACACTGGTTTATGTCGATTTGATTTTCTTCTGTATGAATTATTGTAATGGGAGGAACACTTATGTATTTTTTTCCAAGCAAGCAGATGTTCCGTAAGTTGTCAATAAATTATCAAAACAGGTTTGTGGAAACTGACTTGTGTCACTTTTCCCAAGCACTGCAGAATTGTTTGTGAACAGTTGTTTTAGGTAATCATTGAAATACAGTTCTCACTTCCATATTACCAGCAATTTGGTTTCTTGGTTTTGATTGAAAGAAGAAAATAAATCGACGTTGACAGTTTTAATTTAATCGTTTCCTGATTTGAAAACGATGTTCCTTGAATTTTCAGGATTGTATTTTTATTTAAAATGTTGAAAAATGTAATAAATTGCAACTTTCAATTGATTATCTAGGTATGGTTGTTAATTACCGGTATTGTAATTTGCCACAAATATTTATTGTAGTATGCCAAAAAAAAATTCATTTTCCATACATCTGTCTTTTGCGTGTACATTTATACTAGCTGCATTTCCTTTTAGTGGCAGCAAGTTGGTGCTATCCTCAGTACTTTTTATGTCATATAGTTTGTAATTTTATTTTATGTGGCTAACATTGTGATGGGATATCATGACTCTTTGGTAGAATAAGGATGTTGTTTCAACAAACGGTTATTGTTATATCTGGTAATGGTAGGAATAAATCTTTCTATCCAACTTCTATTCATTAAAATGTCAAAAATACAAAATTCAAGTATGGTCTCCGTCCAGTCCTTCAGTTATTAACACTTTAAATCCGGTGGTCGTACTAGTACACCTGGAATTTAAATAGCCAAGATAACTGGCAGTACAATAGTAATATGCCACACTCTGTGTGCATGTTCAAATTTGTGATTCTTTTTTTTTAGAAAAGGATAACTGTAATTATATTGATGTGAATTCTTAATCATTCGACAGTCCATTTCATCTAATTTTCATGGTAAAAAATAGACGTTCCTATGTCAAAGCATCATTTTATGCTGCCACCTCACGAAAATTTTTCATAGCAGGGGCATTTATAAATGCTGGCACAAGAGTATGTTTTATATTTAGAATACCTCTAAACTTAGTGTTAATAGTGTCAGAAATTAATATAGATTGCAAGCTTACATCTTAAACCTTAAACCACTTAGGGCCAATTGTATAAAGACAGATGACTGGAGATTCATTTAGAACGAAGTTCAGAAAACGAACAGAGATTACAATTTGGAGTTCTTTCTCTCTATATTTTCAGGGTGTTGACAGATTCTGCATTTCATTGATAACAAAACTGAATAAGACTAATTCGCATCTCCAGAGAAGAACAGTTATTTTAAGGAATACATTTACGAAAAAAAGAATAAAAAGAAGGCACTATAATCCGTACAGGACTAGCTTTGAATATCTTTTATTTGTAAATTTCGAAATGAAATAATGTAAAACAAGTATTGTGGTGTTAAACCCAAATGAAAAGTTGTTATTATTTACATAACTAAGTAAACTAAAAAAACTCCGAAAGAAAATAACATTTAAATGGATACCTAGTCATTGTGGTATATCTGGAAACAAGAAAGTCGATAATATTGCAAACCAGACAACATACTGGTATTTGCAACCAAGACCTCTTCAAGTGATACTTCTATCCAGTGCTTTTGGTTCAGTAAAGTCTCATTTTATAAACCTATGGATCAACAATTGGCTCTCTTCTGACAAAGGAAAAATTTTACAGTCCGTTCAAAAGAAACCAAATGACCTGGAAATGTACAAAAAAATTGCCCAGACATTTCAAACACTTTCAACAAGAGCTAGAACAGTCACATTGTCACACAATTGTACCTACACCGATTTCACATTTCTAATAATCCTACTTGTCTGTGGTGTAATAATCATGATGAAGATCTGAAACACATTCTTCTATACTGTCCATCCACAAACCACAAAAGAAGTAAATTAAAATCATCAGTACCAGTTGCAGAAGACACAGCCCTGCAGTATATATTGACTACACCTCAACTCTGGCTATTAGCAACAGGCATCTATAATGAACACCGATCAAAATACCCCTCATTTCTCGTGAAAAACAACAACTGAATAGACTACAGTGGACTACAGTGGACTTTATGTTGTCAGCAAAAAGCTGGATACATTCAGAAGATTGATTGATTAATTATTTTAACAAAGTTTCAATGTTCTAACTTTAGTTTGAAATATCCTTATCTTTTCAATATGATCATAATCTATAAAGCATACCGAGAATAATTGCGTAGAGATTTTTTTTTTTAGATAATTATTGTTCATCATTGTTATTTTAAAAGCTGTTTTTATTCTCTTAAATATGTAAAACTATGTAAAACGATCTTTACAGCTATAAATGAATAGATTTGTGTGGTTGATACGAATAAATAACATAATTATTTCCTAATTTTTTATATCGTCATTACAGCTGTGATGATCCCGCCAAGCCGTCCAAATATTACAAGACTGACAGACTCATCTGTGATGGTTCGTTGGGGAGTTCCTCCCAATGATGGCCTTCCAATTCAGTTCTTCAAGGTTCAACATCGTGAACTGACAAGAACTGGTAATGGCTGGCGAAGAGGAGGTGGTAGTGGTGCTCGCAGTCGAGGATCTACTCAGGGTAAAGGCTCCCGATGGAAGACAAGCAATGAAGACATTGCTCCACACATTCGTAGCTATGCAGTGGATGGACTGGAGACAGACCACACTTACAGGTACAACTCTAAATTTTGAAAGAGTAGTTAGAGCTCTTTGCATAAACCATTCAGAAGTTAGATTATTTTAAAAACATACTCCTGAAAATAATGCAAATCTTAAACTCTTTATATTTGAAAAGTATTGTAACAATTATATCATAACAATGACTGGGCTGTCAACACTACAAATACATTTCTTCAGTAGTTTTTTAGAACATTGTTAAGTATTTTAATACTCATTCTTTCATGCTGAGCACTTTTCCAAGACTTGCTCACTCACAGTCAGTTAATTGCAGATGGAACAAAGGCAGGAAATGATATGCATTTTTTTCGCAGCAATAATTTATTGATATTATTTGATATTGATATCCCAGCCACCAAGTCACTCAATTGAGTGCGATCCTTGTATAATGGCAGTTGACTTAATATAAATGTCAACATATGTGTCGAACTACGCCACAAAGGGAAAAACACTGGAGGAGAGGGATTCGATCCAGTGCTGTGGATTGAACTTCGGAGTAGCTCAATGGTTAGAGCACTTGGTACATAGAACCAAGGACCCGGGTTCGATTGCCGGCGCCAGAGCGAATTTTTCTCCTCTAATATCATGTTACCATAACAGATATAGTCTGTAGGACCAAAAATTAATCTTTATGTAGCAATAATTTAGGTGGTAACTTATGTTATTTCTTTTCTACTTCATGTGTCGTAGTTAACACTTCACTGTATATGGTGCTATTAGAACTACTGTTATATGTGGCAGAAATGACAATTGTTACGTGTAATTTGTGGTAATGTTTACATGTTTCTAATCTGTCACTTTCTTACCAGTATTATTTCCGTTTCCATTCTAGAATGATACCAGAACTCATTCATTTCTTTTAATATCGTCTTTGTATGGAGTTGAATCATCCACATTAAACAAAACTGCTTCATTGTGGTCCTTCAAAAAAGACAGAAGAAAAAATAAAATTCAAACGAATTGCGTATCACACTATAGCTCATCTGGCGCCTGTAACGCAGCCAGAGACCACCCGAATTCATAACAGGGGACCAAAGTACAGAACCTTTTCATGTATTTCTGACTTTCTTAATAGTTTTGCCGATACCCAGTCTGCACATTGAAATGGTCACATACTGTACGTCGTACACCAATAATACAACTCTGAGGTCACAATTTGAAATTTATTTTCCAAGTAAACATGACGAATTTTCATAGGTTTGTGATCACTGTCATTGCGATATTGAAAATAACAAACTTTCATTGCGTGAAAGAGAACAGTTAATTGAACTCTCGAATGACACTGGACTTAATCATACCTTCCAGATATGATTAATTTCTGGACCTTGTTACAAGTGAAAAGAGAATATAGTGAATTGTACAATGGTGCTTTAGAGATTATAATTCAGTTTGCTTCTACGTATCTGTGTGAGAAAGGGTTTTCATCACTAACTCTAATAAAAACAAATTACCGAAATTGACTTGATGTACTGTATGTGACGATCTCCGACTTAAACTTACGAGCATACATCCAAACATAGAACAACTGTGCAAGAATCGGCAGGCTCCTCCATCTCGTTAACGCGAGTACCAACATTTATTTATTTATTTTTTTTTTTTAGTTAATTAGTTAAAGATTATCCAAACTCTAATACCTTGAATTATAAAAAACCAAAATGAATTTTCTTCTATTAATATTAACTTAATTAGTTGGTGCTAATATAAAATTAATTGAATTAAATTAATTTTAATGAATTAATTCTATTTTAAAATATAAGTAGGCCTATAAAAAGGTAAGGTATCCCCGTAACATGCCATGAAGGCACTTGGGGGCATGGAGGTAGAGCACCATGCTTTCCATGACCTCGGCACTAGAATGAGGTGGTGTGGGTCGGCAATACTGGTATTAAAATATACTACAAAAATTATAAATTTGCTTTCGAAGGGGACAAGAGTAAGGTGGTCCACAGAACTGTTCTGACTTAAAGAAGTGGTCCGCACTTCAAAAAAGTTTGAGAAATGCTGTACTAGGGCATTTGATAAGTAATGACAACAATGCTGTAAGCAGTGCTCCTAGCGGTGACTATTGAAATCTTGTACTACGTAATAGAGCAGCGATTGTTTCATAAATTTACAATATTGAAAGTCTTGAAGTAGTGATGTTTTGTAAATACAGTGGTTGTTCCTGATTTGTAGTAAACAATACAGCCCTAAAGGTACGATGTTTCATAAAAATGCAAGTTGCAAGAAAAAAATATGAAACTCGGTGCTTTAGGGTATTAAAAAAAGCTTATGGGAGAAAAGTCCTACCACATTGAACTATTGCAAAGATAATTTAATAATTAATAATACTAATAATAATAATAATAATAATAATAATAATGTATTTATTTAATCTGGCAGAGCTAAGGCCAGTAGGCCTTCTCTTCCGCCCAGCCAGACTCTAATTCTAATTGAATACAATTGCTTACATAATTGAAGCGTCGGCTGGATGGATGAAAGCTAAGCATTCACTTTCAATCAAGAGGTGACAACCAAAGAGCTTTAGATCAATTAGTGAGAGAGACATCCAGAAATGATGCTGCAGTTGGAGTTCGCCATCTCCCAAGGATTGGCAATATATTGTTGACATATTTGAAATGTAATGCCCAAAGTAACCTAAATAAATTTAGTGTGGAACGGTAACTATGTTGCCATTACTTTTCGAATGCCCTGGCATTTCTACAATCATTTTATGTATTAAATTGTTGCCTGCAATTTATGGATATTAAATACATATTATATTATAGCATGTTGTAAGCTATGCAATTATAAGTAATTATAAATACAAAATTACGATTAAGGATTGGAAGTAAAGTGCAGATTTTGGACTTTTATTCTGTGTTGTTTCTGTGCTTGAAAGTTTTTAATTCTTCTCTTCCTCCCTCAAGGTTTCGTATTGCAGCTGTGTATTCAAATAATGACAATAAGCTGGGCCCTAATTCAGCCAGGTTTCACCTGCATAGAGGACCTTCAAGTAACAAGAATCCATTATCTCATCCAATCCTCATTAATGCAGAGGCTGTGAGTCCAACTGCGATACAGATTCGCTGGCAGGTACACACTTGTTATTATCGTTATGATCATAATCTCTGATCACATATGCAGGGTGTTAAAAAAATATCCGATATTTTAGGAGGTGCTAGTGTGCATCAAAATAAGAAAATAATGTCTAATACACATGGGTTCTACAACAAATACTTTCTGAGATCTGAACACTTGTTCATAGGAGGTGCTCATTATGATGTCCATTCATGGCAATGCATTCCTCTGCCCTGAGTTTACGCTAATTGGCACATATGTAATAGATAATTTGTTTTGTTACGTATTATATTAAAGGTTATGTTTCTGCAGTTTTTCATAGATCTTTATACTTGGCTTAACTGTATTTACATTCTCATACTTTATTATAATATGTCAATAGTTTCCTCTGTTTATATTTTTATTTTATTTTCATAATTTACATTCTTAGCTCGTTTTCTGTAGTTATATTTATATTTTAAAACGTTTATAACAAATAATCCAGGATAACAGTATTGTTATGGTGACTGGCCAAGTTTGAACCTGGCTTCATAGTCATCTGAAATATTTACAGAAAAGCACGACAGATAATGACATGAGATTAAAATGTATATGATATCCTAGATCTTTCACGTCAGAGGTGAAACAACATAAAGCGCAAAACATTGTCAATTTACTACCCACATAATGGTTAATTGATTGGAATAGGATATTGCGAAAGTACGTCGTTATTTTATTTATTTTTGGTACAACTAACATTTCTTTAAATATTTATTTATTTTCCCTTGTATCATCAATAAAAAACACATATGCTTTTGATTTTTTTAAGTTACAAGTGGCTGTATGCAAGTACTTACGTGGTATTCAGAAGCTCAAATAAAATACCATTTCGGATTCCGTAATAAATTACGAACATCAATACACTGAATCTTGATCATATGCATTTACTTTTGTATAAATTAATGTCGAAAATGTACACGTGACAACGAAACCAAAGCTCTAAAATGTCAAACGTCATGCTTATTTCGCCTCCGCCTGCACTCAGTGTTGCCAAACCTACTATGCTCCGGCTTGTAACTGAAGATGGCTCTGGCAGAGCATATGCAGAAAGTAGAAGGCAATGACAAGACTGAAACTAATGATCACGTATTCCCATTTTTCATACATTGTTCCTAAATTGTTAAAATAATTAATAATTTTTAAGAGAGCCCTTGAGGAGTTCATGATCTTTGTTTCTTCTTTGTTTGGTTTTGTTTCCAGTATACTGGGTCAGCATCTGTTCCTGTAGAAGGTTTCTATGTGTACTACAGAGAAACAAGCAGTGCAGGTGATTACATCAAGGCAACAGTTGAGGGTGAAGGACAGCGGTCTTATGTCATCACTCACCTCCAACCTGACACAACTTATGATATCAAGCTGCAGAGTTTCACCGTTGGAGCGGCCTCAAACTTCAGTACAATTTTTACACACAAGACTTTGAGTTAGTATTACTTCTATTGTATATTAAATTCCTTATTTTTAAGGTAACTCAGGGTCGTACCGTGGCAAACTGGGCAGCTGCCAGGGTAAATGCTGGGTTGCAAGAAACCTGTTCCATAAATTGCTATTCTCTCGTTAAGTAACGGACCTTTAAACTATTCCAGTCTTTAAAGTATAGGTCGTTGCAAATGTGATATTTAACGATCTGTTAGCTATTCCATCTTTAAATGGAAAAGATTCAAAACGGCAGAGGCATCGTAGCCGTCGCAAATAATTCGTTTATTATACGTGCGTGTCGCTATGGTAATATTATGTTTTTGGATAGTCATTGTTTTCAAACTTTGCACAAGACAGGCATCAAATACTGACCCAGGCCAACATGCAACGATTCTTGGTACAGATTGATAGAGAACCCTTCTTGTTTCGGTACATCTCATTCAAGTGTCCACTAGGGCTTTGCATTTTCATGTGGCTACAGTCTATGCACCAATAACGTTGGAAAAATTGCAAATTGAGAAGAAATCCTGTTTTATTGTTTGTACAGAATTTCCTTGAGGCATAGTAATGTATTGTTCTCTCATTCTTGCAATGCAGTCACACATCTTATTATTCTACAAACTGTAGATTTATAAACATGAATATGATGCACTGTCACATTCTGAAATGCTCCTATTGCGTAATAGCGCAAGGCAATTTACTGCGTGCGATTTGTTTTCCAATATAATGCCCTATTTCATGCAAGAGAGCCATGAATATGTCTTTCGATAATCTAAATCTAACCTTAAAATCAATATTATCGTATTCTTCTAGAGGATTCGATCTGTCTTTCAGTATTCTTGGTCTTGGTAGATGTTGTATCATATCAAACATAACCTATACGTCGAACGATTCTATAATAGTAATAAAATTGTTTTATTCACAAAACTTTTCCTATATACACACGAATCTCGAGTTCACTGTGATATGTATATTACATTTCACTTACTTACTTCTGATGTAACATATCCACGAAATTACTTAATACTGTCAGATACAAAAACAAGTAATATATGTACAATATGGCGGCTAATGATTCGTTAACAGTTTATAGCTCCGATTTTTTACCTAGAGTTTACAGAGTGCTTTAACGAACCAATAGCTTTAAAGGTCGTTCTTGCAACGCTTACTGACGGTAAATGAACAATTATAGGACCAATAGTGTTTAATGAACCTATAAATGCTTTCTTGCAACCCAGCATAAGGGTTTAAAAGGGACGCAAAATGGCTGGTGTTATTAACATGAAGAAAATTAATAGCACGTATCTTGAAACGAAAGTACCTAAATTACTCATCTTACAGGCATTTGAAACTTTACTAGACTAACATAGTAACAACAGTATGTCCTACATACTACATACAGCCCTATGAACGAGGTTTAAGACAAAATGGTTTTAAGGGGACACTGGTAAAAAATTGTTAAATTTTTAGGGAGCTTTTCTTCCTCCACTTAAAAACACCGTTACTCTGTGTACCAGTACTTTCATCTTGCCGAAGGAATTTGTTTAATTTTGCTTCTAAATTGGTTTAGAAATATATTTTTATTACATCAGTGTGGACAATGGAATTAAATTAATGCTCTTAAATTGCTATTGAATAATGTGAAAATTTTAGGGATTCCTTTTTTTCTTGCTTAAAAACATTAGTATGTGTACTTTCATCCTTACTTACTTACAAATGGCTTTTAAGGAACCCGCAGGTTCACTGCCGCCCTCACATAAGCCCACCATTGGTCCCTATCTTGTGCAAGATTAATCCAGTCTCTTATCATATCCCACCTCCCTCAAATCCATTTTAATATTATCCTCCCATATACGTCTCGGCCTCTTCAAAGAACTTTTTCCCTCCGGTCTCCCAACTAACACTGTATGCATTTCTGGATTCGCCCATACTTTCTACATGCCCTACCCATCTCAAACATCATATGTAAGAGTTTTGTGATTATGCCCAATTTTCTTATAAATTGAGGTTTCTGTGACATTTCAAGATGAAATAACAGGTGACCAAAAATATGCAGAGTCTTTTAACATATATTTTTAAAAATTTTCCTGGTATCTTTTTCAGATTGTTCTCTCACTAAAAAATCTGAACCTCAAAATTTTGTGAAAGTTTCAAAATATGGTGCTCTTGGGGCACTTTAAATATTAAGCTAGAAAAAAAAATTGCACTGTTCTTTACGATATCAGCCCACATCTTTTCCCTGGTATTACATTTTGATACCATGAACTTCACATTTTCACTCCACCCTACTATACATCTATGGAGTGCATAAGAACCTTGTGCCAGATAAAAGATGCCTGAGTAGAATTTGTGGACCATTTCTCGCCCACATTGAATTTAAATGTTAAATAACATCTGCAGTTGAAAATATTTTAAAATGAAGTACTGCTGTTGCTACAATGTGACAATACATGTGGTACTCTATAGAAATTGTTTTGATTTTTTTTTTCCAGGTATTCCGACAGAAGTTCCTGCCCGTGCTCCCGAAGCAGTAAGCCCCAACATGGCTACTGGGGAATCTTCAAACACACAGCTGTATGTCGTTCTGGGTGCAGTGCTTGGAGGTCTCTTGTTGTTGTTCATCCTGTTTGTGATTATATTTCTATGCAATAGGCATCGTAATAACAATAACCATTCCTCTCAAGGTAAGTCCTTACTTTATTTGTTTCATTAAGGACTAATGGCATAGGATCCATATTATCTACTATCACTATTGAATTGGGAATGAGTAGGATCCGTCTATGCTTATCTACATAACAAATAATGAAATTATTTGTCACATTTTATTGGCTTGAATGTTTTCGGCTCGAAGGAGCCATCTTCAGAAAATTATGCCTGAGAATACATATAAATGAGAGTTGGTACATACGTGTTATGTGATCTGAATACACACAACCCATGTGCCTGCTTGTCAGCCTATAACCAACCTCCCCCTCCCCCCTTCCACCGTCAACTGTTACCTAGGCTTAGTAATACCTGTAAACGAAGCGCACCCAACAGTTGCATCTCTACCATCATAGACTACGGAACCACCATTACTACACACACGATTGCAAGTTTGTTCATTCATTACCTCTTTCATTCATAATAACCTAAGATAATGTTTTATTTATTTATTTATTTGAATATACAATTTCTTGAACCCTATTTTACCCGAAAGTACATTAGGGTTATAGCCTGAGCTTATATTATTATAATGAGAATTCTTTTGACGCGGGTAACCCAATCTTGCTACTTAAAATTAACACATACATCTACTACAATAATTTGAATTATTTACAATTTCTTAAATATATTACATATAAAATTACATTGACGTAGGTAACCCAGTCGTGCTACTTAAAATTAATACTTATATCTACTACATTAATTTGAATTATTTACAATTTCTTAAATATGTTACATATAAAATTACATTGACGTGGGTAACCCAGTCTTGCTACTTAAAATTAACACTTATATCTACTACATTAATTTGAATTATTTACAATTTCTTAAATATATTACATATAAAATTACATTGACTTGGGTAACCCAGTCTTGCTACTTAAGATCAACACTTATATCTACTTCGAATGATTTACACGTTCTTAAATATATTACATATAAAATTACAAAACTCTTTATAACAGCACGTTTTTGTGAACACATTGATTAGTGGTTTGTCATATATTACATTACAAAAATTTAAATGTCCGACCAAAATAAATCTTTTGTTTTCGAACACTGGACAGTGAAACAAAAGGTGATCGACAGTTTGCTGTTCCTCACAGATACATAAATAGCCATTGTCCTTATGTAATTTAAATCGTTCTAGATAACGTTTTAGACACATTAATAATTATTTTATAACTTATTGAACCCAGCTCAAATCATTTCATAAACAACTCAGTTTAATAGCAACTGTTCTGTGCGGTTGCGTCCATAATTCGCTACGCGAAGCTTGTAACCTGATATTATATTAATGTTATTATATTGAGCTTGTATAGGATTCAACAGTATTAAGCCTTACATAAGCACATTTCATTGTTATTAGTTTGTAATTTCCTATTATGTATGTATTATTTTGATCCACTTTTTTATACACATTTTATTCCGTATTACAGTTGAACTGTCTCCATTCAAGACACCATACTGGAGCCTAAGTCACAGATGGTTCAGCAAATCGTAATCAGAACAACATTTTGTATTTAATATTTTATTGATCACAGTTTATATAAGCTTTTGTCCTATTTTAACTTTTTAATCACTTTTGAGTTAATAATTGTTTTTAGCAGAGGCTCATAACTTGCTTATTGTTCACATTGTATCACATAACACATATGTACCAACTCTCATTTATATGTATTCTCAGGCATAATTTTCTGAAGATGGCTCCTTCGAGCCGAAAACGTTCAAGCCAATAAAATGTGACAAATAATTTCATTATTTGTTATGTAGATAAACATAGATGGATCCTGCTCAACCCTAATTCAATGTATTAGCTTATCGGTTCTCATCATGTCTCTTAAATTTACTATCACTATGTTAAAACAATAAAATTGCATAAGGTATTATAATACAGGTTCAAGGTCTAAATAACCGAAAATAAGTTCTTTTCTCCCTCCCCAGAACAACAGGACTAATGAGTGTCACAACAAGAACTGTCAGGACACTGGGATGGAAGGTCTAGAATGGGACATCTGGTCACATTAATTGATAGCAGTCACAATTAGTTTAATTACATTGCTTTTATTAGATGGGAGAATAATATTAAAATAGATTTGAGGGAGGCGGGATATGATGCTAGGGACTGGATTAATCTTGCTCAGGATAGGAACCGATGGCGGGCTTATGTGAGGGCGGCAATGAACCTGCGGGCTCTCTGAAAGCCATAAGTAAGTAAGTAACATTTCTTTATTATTATGGACTATTGAAACATATAGAATCTAGATTATTGATTCTCCAAAGTGAAATCAAGATTTCCCAATACATTAATAAAATTATGCCTGTACTAGTGTATGTGATATGTCGAGAATTTGTCACTGCTGTGGGACAGAATTTTCAGCAATCCTTGTAACATAGGTTAGGGTTCATTATTACCAGTTTTAAATCTTAATTTATGCTTTTAGTAATTAAGCTTCTGTCTGGTGCTTTTCCAATTCATTGCGAGCTAAAGCAAGGAGATGCACTATCACCTTTACTTTTTAATTTCGTTCTAGAATATGCCATTAGGAAAGTTCAGGATAACAGACAGGGTTTGGAATTGAACGGGTTACATCAGCTGCTTGTCTATGCAAATGATGTGAATATGTTATGAGAAAATCCACAAACGATTAGGGAAAACGTGGAAACTTTACTTGAAGCAAGTAAAACGATAGCTTTTGGAAGTAAATCCAGAAAAGACAAAGCATATGATTACGTCTCGTGACCAGAATATTGTACGAAATGGAAATATAAAAATTGGAAATTTATTCTTCGAAGAGATGGAAAAAATCAATCAAATATCTTGGAGCAACAGTAACAAATATAAATGACACTTGGGAGGAAATTAAATGCAGAATAAATATGGGAAATGTCTGTTATTATTCGGTTGAGAAGCTTTTGTCATCTAGTCTGCTGTCAAAAAATCTGAAAGTTAGAATTTTTGAAACAGTTATATTACCGGTTGTTCTGTATGGTTGTGGAACTTGGATTCTCACTTTGAGAGAGGAACAGAGATTGAGGGTGTTTGAGAATAAGGTTCTTAGAAAAATATTTGGGGCTAAGAGGGATGAAGTTACAGGAGAATGGAGAAAGTTACACAACGCAGAACTGCACGCATTGTATTCTTCACCTGACATAATTAGAAACATTAAATCCCGACATTTGAGATGGGCAGCACATGTAGCATGTATGGGCGAATTCAGAAATGAATATGGAATGTTAGTTGGGAGGCCGGAGGGAAAAAGACCTTTGGGGAGGCCAAGACATAGATGGGAGGATAATATTAAAATGGATTTGAGGGAGGTAGGATATGATGGTAGAGACTGGCTTAATCTTGCTGAGGATAGGGATCGATGGCAGGCTTATGTTAGGGCCGGCAATGAACCTCCAGGTTCCTTAAAAGCCATATGGGAGTAAGTAAGTAAGTAATCGCGCTATTATTAGTGGCTACATGGCTTCCTTTCCCCATTTGTAGCATAGGATATAGTGCAGATGTAGAACAGATTATGATAGCTCCAAATGCTGCTAACAACTCTTTATTTACTAGTAATAAACTACTGATGTAGCTTAATGAGTCACAGTGGCGTGTGACATCACAACCTTTGTCAATGCAGCATGTCCACAGACACTTTGGCAGTCTGCCGCCAATAAGCGAGGATCTGCACTTCCGTGACGTAAATCATCTAAACATGTAGTTGTAATCCCTCCGTAACAGATGAAACTATAGACTTTTTTTTTCTGTTTTTCCTGGTTTGTATATGTTTGGTAATAATTAGGCCCCGGATTTTTATGTAATATGAAAGTGCGAAATATGTACATAAAAATGTCGGGGGAAATATGTAATTAAATATGTAGTATTAATAAAATATATAATTTAAAATCACTATTTATTAATGCATTAAATTCACAAAAATGTCATCACAATTTAACTGGTCAGTTGAATTATGAGGATATAGGCTGGAAAGCGACTTGCCATTTTCACATCATTGTATAGTTTGCAAATACAACTTGTCTCTGCCACAATTTATCCTTTTCTTCTTGTGCCTTAAGATTTCCTAGAAAAATATTTTTCTGTGACACACATAATGGTACTTTGATTTGCCTGAAACCCGACCCAAACCCCTCGCTAATAGCTACTTTACGCTAGTGAACAGTGACACCCTTCTCGTAATTGCACATTTGTGTGCAATTCTCATATTATTATTAATAGCCTACTTTCAATTTGTAACATAGTTAAATGACCGGCGCACCTGACCATCCCTGATTCGAGAAAGCATTAGGGCAAATGTATAGAGTTGAGGCACTCCGAACTATTATGTTTTACAGACAAAGAGTTGGAATCCCTAGTTTTATGTTAGTTTTTTTCATTTATAAAAGAATTATTGTCTTAAGCCAGCTTTAGAAATTGAAGTATTTTCTGTAGTTGTGAACAAAACATAATGACGTCAGTCCTGGGCCCTCCCTCTTTACCAGCATCGTGTACTATAGTGAGAACAAAAGGCGGTCCTCCAATCGGCGTAATGGGACAGGGATGTTAAGACATATGCCCAAGTATATATGAAAAAAAATTCAATAATTTACTCCGAAAAATAAAAGGAATTTAATAAAAATAATTAAAAACTCAATAATTTTCCTAGATATGTATAAAAATATTACATTCTTTACATAATATGTAAAATATGTAATATTACTAAGAATATGTAAAATGAAACTCAACTATAATCATATCAGAACCACAAATCACCGACATTTTGTCATTTTCAGCAGTCTACAAGTAAAGGAATGCAATATGTAATTACATAAGAATCCGGTCTCTAGTAATAATGATTGATTTGCTTTAACAGACACAAATGATAATCAAGACAAGTTCAATGATCCTGCACTTCAGATGGAGTTTGGACTGAACAGTAAGAATATGTTGAATGGGGGTGTGTCACAGAATGGCTTCCTGCAGAACAGTAAAATGAATATCACCAGCAACCCACTTGCTGAGACTGATGAGGACAAGGTAAACATTATTTTATCTTATTTTTATACATTTCTGTACTTTGTGTACAGTTTTAAATATCAAGATCAGATAGTATGGGACGAGTATTCATATTACTTGGTAGACTCTTACAACTTTCTTTCACAGAATGATCGTTTATGTGTACTTGCCATGTGCACCCTACCTGAAAGGGAGGTGAACAACATGGCGAGTGCTTAAAACACTAGTTTCGCACATGTTTCATACAAGATTTTTTAGACTGCCGCTCCAGAATCCCTAATGTATTTATATTGTAAAGAGAATAAAATTGTTGATTCATTCTCCTGTAAAGGCGAACTTCTGATGTTAAAGACGAAAGAGATAGATTTCACAGGCTTTGAATATGTAGTAGGCTATGGTGATTGTTTTGCTGGTTGTTAGGAAGTTATTTAAGTGGTGCTTGTGGGATTACTTCTGGGTTCAAGATTAGGGTGTTCCATTTTTTGTTTTCGGCATGTTTTTTTGTTTCCTCATTATGAAGGTGTGAGGATTTAGAATTGATCAGGCGCTTTACTAAAGTTATTGGCAAATTTGTCGATTTCATTTGCTGTATTGTTGTGCCTTTCTTGGCAAGTGTATCTGCCAGTTCGTTGCCTTCGATCCCACAGTGTGCCGGGACCCACTATATGTGAATTGTTTTGTTAAGATTTTGGAGTTGAACTAGCATTCCATTTCTTATTGTTTTTGTTGTTATTTTACTATTTTTAGTTGATGTCTTATCTTGTTCTTACATACTATTTAATACATTGTGGCCCAAAAAAACTGGAGATTTTTAACATAATGAAATGAAACTTTAGATACTGTATTAAATTAACTTTATGATAATATAGAATATACAATAGTATGCCATTTGCATGTAACCATTACTTCTTTAAAATGACATCCTTCAAATGCCCTCCACCAATGTGCATACATTTTTGTAATTGCTCTTTGAAGTTTCTCATTATACTTTGCAACTTTTCGACTGAAATATTTGAAATTTCTTCATGAATTACCGTCTTCATTTGTGCAATGTTTCGCAGTTTGTTTGCGTATGCCTTGTCATGAAAAGAAGTCACATGCATTTAAATCCGGGGACTGTGCAGACCAGGAAATGTCTCCATTTCTCGTTATGATATGATTTCCAAACAAATTTCGCATTTCCGTCATAGAGATGGCTGCAATATTTGCTGTTATACTGTGTTGCTGAAACCAAATTGTTTTGTTGACACGAAAATTTCTTCTTTTCAGTTGACCACTTAAAAAATTTTGAATCATTACCACATAATGAGCTACATTAACAGTTTGTGCAAGACCTTTGGCAGTTTTTTTTCTCTACCTGGAGGTTTCTTCTTTAGTGCTGAGCCTGTTTCTTCTAAATTGCGAACCCAGGTTTTTTTAATCGCATGTGAAAAGGGCACAGGAACATGACGATGGAGTTGAAAGTGGCGGCAAAACTCCATATGCGCAGCTTCTGCATTTTAACCATTTGGATAATAAGATTTTACAGTAAATCCTCGTTGCTTACCAGTCCAATGGTCCATGTTTAATGAATTGTAACAATCAGGCTAAGGATCTAAGCCGTACTGTACTACCAACAACAAAATTAAAATTTCCTATTTCTTTGGCCCACCTTGTATAATTTTATTAATTACAGTGTAACTTCTCAATAGTGAACACCTCCTGGAAATTAAAAATGCCTGATATTGAGGTCTGCTATTGAGACAATAACATAAAACGAAACTACAGTATTTTGACATGTGTCTAATTTTTTTGAATTTCTTACTAACAATGATAATGGTACTGAATTTTTTTGCAGTAGTTCTTATATGAAAAATGTATTGAATACTATACAGTATTTTACAATAGTATTCATTTCATTCATTCATTTATTTTATTCCATAGATCTTACATGAGCAATGAAGCTTTAAGATGTGGAACAAGTCAAAATTTTACAATATTACAATTACAATTTTTACAAATTTTTATAGTTTTACAATTTAGTAATTTTCTACAATTTTTACAATTTTGTGCAATTTTTTACAATATTTTGGCGAGATGTAGTGAGATGAGGTGAGGTACGAGGATTCGCCAAAATATTACCCGGCATTTGCCTTTGGTTAGGGAAAACCTCGGAAAAACCCAACCAGGTAATCAAATCAAAGGGGTTGATGCCAAGGATTCGCCATATACTCACCATAGACCATCTGGCTTCAGTCCCGCGGCTGTGGAAAACATATACAAATGAAATCCAAAGTGACTAATTTGACTGAAACATGTAACATTAGCCCTACATTTAAAATTTTAAAGAAATTTGACATTTTTGTATGTTTCCTTGTCGCTTTCTGATTTTTATTTTCTAGATACTGCACATTTCTGCATTGGGAGTGAGTTTGCATCACCTTAGTAGTTAGTCTTTAAGTCAACAGGATTATCAGCAGAACTAGTTCGATCACATTACAGATCAGCACCACAGAATGTGGTGGTCTTTGGCATGGCATGTCAGGGGAATGTAAAAGTGTTGGTAGGGAAGCTCTGCAGCGGGCGACTGTTTTGTCGTCAAAATAGGAGAAGTGTGCAATAAAACTGGTTATGAGTCACACGAAAGATAATGTATTTTCCTATTTTTCTAAGGCCTGATAAAGTACGAGTAATGTTAGCAAATAATTGATGTTATTTTTAATGGATCTCGTGTCTGCTGTTGAGAAATGTTTAAGTAAAAAGTATGCTTCTATATCTGTCTGTGTCTGTTATAGAGAATGTCCTCTATCGAGAAGATATTTTTCCAGATGTTTCTATATCTGTCTGTGTCATTACAGAGAATGTCCTCTATCGAGATGATATTTTTCCAGCTGTTTCTATATCTGTCTGTGTTATAGAGAATGTCCTCTATCGAGAAGATATTTTTCGAGATGTTTCTATATCTGTCTGTGTTATAGAGAATGTCCTCTATCGAGAAGATATTTTTCCAGATGTTTCTATTCTGTCCATGTTGTTATAAACAATGTCTTCTATCGAGAAGATATTTTTCCAGATGTTTCTATATCTGTCCATGTCGTTACAGAGAATGTCCTCTATCAAGAAGATATTTTTCCAGGTGTTTCTATATCTGTCCGTGTCATTATAGAAAATGTCCTCTATCAAGAAGATATTTTTCCAGATGTTTCTATATCTGTCCGTGTCTGTTTATAGAGAATGTCTTCTATTGAGAAGATATTTTTCCAGAAGAGCTCATGTAATTCTTCAGGGAAATTTCAGTGTTCAGTATTGAAAGGTTTCTGCTATTGAGAGGTGTCTGTTAAGAGAAGTTTCACTTATTAAGAAATAAATGATCAAAAACAAAGAAAAGTAATAATTAAAATGAAGTTAGAATGTAATCCAATTACATTTGGGATAATTTTTCAGTATTGATTAATTTTGATTTTGACCCTGCCATGTTTCCTCGAGTCCTCAAAAAGTAGTACAAAACTTTACTGGGATATCTAATGCACGCCAATTTATCACCATATCATAATTGGAATTTGACTTCAGGAGGATAGTCGGATTTCAGAAAGTCTTAGTTGATCTTAGCTGAAGACATTGGAAAAGAAAAACAGAGTCCATTGTTTGTGTATTTACAAATGTAATTAATTATGTTTACAGAATCAAAATGTTATGGAAATGGCATACTTGTCAAGGCAGAACAACAACTGTTCAACAACAAGTGAAGCTAGTGGAAGTGGAAGTGGTAGTGGTGCTAGTGGCGCTAGTAGTAGCAGTACTTCAGGGAACGAGGGGGCCCAGCCATCCCCCTCTAAATTGAACACAAGTGAAGCAAAAAGCTGGCGTGTGGCAGCACCAGACAAGGCAGCAGAAGAGAACTATGTCTGACAACCAAGTGGTAGGACTGAGTAAACATGTGATATGCGAAAGAAACATTGCTAGGCAATAGTTGACAGATGTGTCTTACATATAGTGATGTATGAATCTTGCCGAATGAGGTGCCTGCAAAGTATCTTATTTATTCTCACTTTGTCTGTGTTATAGTCCACTAGTCAGAATGTAGCCACAATAGTTACTGTTTTCATCCAAATCAAGTGAAACTGTCGTAATCGATAACTAGAATGGAGCCAGCTAGAATGAATCCCTGAAGAAAGAAATGGTGTCTGTGAATGATACATACTTTCTCATTATGAAGTTTACACAGTCATTAATAAACTTTGTGTCAAATGAGCTGTGTGTAACCACTGTCTAACAGATATCTTCCCTTTCTCTTTTCAAATCCATAAGCCTTCCATCATTTTAACTTAAAACGTTCATATGGTGCTCTATCAGTATAATGATGTTTTTCTTTGGAGTGAGAAAGAGATACAGATTAAACTCTAAATATAAATCTGCCCAATTTTAAATGATCACTCATACTATTTCGGCTGTAGTGAAGTGCTTCTCCACTTCTGTTTAATTCGAAGAAAAACATTTTTAATGCATTTAATGTATTTTGTGTGTATGTATATACAGTTCCCAGGTGCTATGTCCACGGATATTTCGTCCACTGTTTCGTATGTCCCTTTGATATTCTGTCCACTATATTTTTTTCGTCCTCTGGGGTGCTATTCATAGTCATTTCACAGCACGCGCTATGAGCGTACTAAGCTAGCCCCGGCTATCCACTGGATACTTGTACAGAATTCAAATCATATTCTATCACTAACACTGGTTTATGAATACGAAAAACGCTGACCATCCACTGGAAACCAGCGCTAAAAATGTCTATGAATACGGCCCCTGGTGTTTTATGTCCACTATTATTTCGTCCACAGTTTAAATGTCCATTGTGCTATTTTGTCCACTGAAAGTTTGGTCCACATTTTATTATGTCCTACATTTATCTTTGCTCTCTTTATTAAGTTGTCCATTTTATTGTCTCGTCCAGTACATTGTATCCAATATTCCTGAATATTCATTTGCATAAATGGTTTAAAATTAATACACTATTACTACTATACCACTACCACTACTATAATAATAATAATAATAATAATAACAATGTGAATGAATGTGGTAAGTATAATTGTTGTGGACTAGGATGTCCCGCCCTCTTACAGTTATCATATAACATAGAAGCCATTTTAAATGTTTTCACTTACTTCAAAATTTAATACTGAATCAATGAACTACATAGGCTACTCGTATTTTCATAGAAGTGAACATTATTATGCTACAAAATAATTAAATACATTTCCATAGCAACCCTTATTTTTTAAATTGCATATTGGAAGTACCTGTTACTCAAAAATGAACAAAATATTCCAGGACAAAATATTTAGTTGACATAGAAACTAATGTACAAAGAAAAATTGGGAAAAAAATTATGGACACAAAATATTAATGGACAAATTTTTTGGTGGACGAAATGTTTGCTGGACTAATTTCCTTGGGCAAAATAGCTGTGGACGTGAGATAGTGGACAAATTGTCTGATAGACATACTGCTGTGGACGTATTGTCCTGGAAGCGTATATACTGTTATATCTTCTCTTCATGATTTTTCAGAGTGTGTACATGAAAAATCTATCTGATAAATGCTTTATAGCATTGTTCTCATAATATCTACATGAAAACTTTGGCACTTGTACATGTGAGAACTACAGTGAATCGGACATTGGTTTGTTTAGACAGTATGTTCATACTAGCATCATGCATTACAGGTGCTATGTTCGGTTCAAGTTTGTCAAGTACAGCAAAGTTCAAATTCTCCCATGTTCACTCTGCAGAAGGTGACCTGTCATGTTTGTTTCACCATGTTATATAAATATTCGCTGTCCTCTACTCATGCTTTAATCGCTTAAGGATTTTAGCACAGATCTTGCTATTAGTTTTTCATTTAAAATCAGATGAAGTTTTTAATGTTTTGGTTGCCTCTCTCATGTTCGAACATTGCAGGACACTAGTTCATACCTTAAACATTTATCATAGTAAAGCAGAAACAAGTACAAATAAAAAATTGTCATTATCGATTCCTTTTCGACAAATATTAAATACATCTTTTATTGGTTAGTGATTATACATCAGCAAATCTGACTTGTTATTTCTCTGTCAGAAACATACAAAACATATTCTTTTTTACTTTCAAAGAATGAGAATTGTGAAGATAACAAAGTCCGAAATGGGATGCTTTATACAAATATAATGTAAGAAAATAGGAAAGATTGGGGAATGCTGGGTTTGCAGTGAAAGATCTGCCCTTTGACAGAAAACTATGAATGAATGCAAGAAATATGTCGCCTTACGTCTTACATACATATGTTTTTCAAATTTACTCAATTTTCCAGTCTTCCTGCTAAATATTGAAGTGCAAGAGAGTGAATGATATCGCCAACTACTCGATATTAGATACCAAGTAACCAGGTATCCAACAAACATTCAATGAATTTCAAGAATTGTAAAATCTCAGGGTGATAGTCAGAATGTGGTATTTCATGGTTCCATACAAAAGTTCAAGTATAAGAAAGAGTTTGCAGCTCCATTTATCTCTAAACATCGGGTCTTATTTGGCTTTTAATTTATTTGTGACAAAGGAAGAGATATGGGGAAGGAGAAGGGAAAGAGGACAAGAGCCCATCTCAGAACATGAGATGCAGTCTTTCTGTCCAATATTTCAAATTCTTTCATGTTCCTTTCCATGTTCATTTACGTTCCTTTTTCTTTGCTCAATTTCCGCAACAGTTAGACTTAACACTAGTTTAAAAAAAAATAATTCGTGTAGATATCTTCATTTCTTAAGAGATTAATTTAGAGGAAATGTAAGTCTATATCATGCTCTATTCCTGAAGCAGATAAAGCTACGTTAATTTTGATTTTTTGAGACCTATTTTTTATCTGAAGAATTTTTAGATTAGAAGTGTGAATATCTAAGTGATAACACAAACTTTTTTGGGGACATGAAAACTATACATACGTGAAATACATAGCCTTGCAGATTTCCAAAGCAAATAGCTCATGTTATATATGTTACCTTTAAAACCCGAAATCCGTCAAAATCAGTTTCAACTAGTGAAAACTAGTTTTAAAAATGCAGATAGATAGAAGCGAGTTTTCGTAAGATCTAGAATCAATGACAGGTTAGGTTTGGTTTGTTTAGGTTTTTGGTTTATTTAGGCTTTTACCAAACTAAAACCTAAACAAACCAAACCTAACCTGTCACTGATTCTAGATCTTACGAAAACTCGCTTTCTATCTACCTACATTTGCTTAAGCTAGTTTTTACTAGTTGAAACTGGTTTTGACGGATTTCGGGTTTTAATGGTAACATATATAACAAAAAAAACTATAATATCATATTTGTGGAAAGTTAGTAGTTTTTCAGAACATAATGTTTTTTCCCAAATGTTTAACAATATTTTATTTGGTACTGGTAACTATTGCGAGTAGGATCGTGATTTTTGTCCATATCGATAGGAAATCTAATAAAAAAAACCATTTATTCCTCTGGTGTATTTCAATAGTGTGCACGGTTTTCGTGTAAATTTTTTTTAAAACTTCTAAATTCAAGCTATTGCACGATGTGATCAAGTGCCAACGTCTTGGCAGAGAGCAGCTCACCTACCAAGACACATCGAGTTTGTTGACCTCTTACATCTATATCACGAGTAGAGTGTGTTAGCGACGATGTTGCCGGACTGCTGAAACTTCAAATGTAATTTTGTAATTAACTGTGCATTTAATCACGAAACGTAATATAGGTTTTCTATTCATATACATATACCCTATCATCCCTTTCAATCTGCAAGGTTATTGACTTTCGCCCTATATAATTGAATTATCACGCCAGGTTACGTAATAAGGAAGATTAAAATGAAAAACGTTTGAGCCAGTTTAGACTGTTGTATGTTCTTGACTTCAACTAAAGACTCAGTAATTTTTACGTAAAAATGATTATACTTCACATGCATCATTCCGAGTTGAACTGACTCTTAGATATATCGAATATAAGCAAAATCCTTCCAATAGTTCAAGAGAAATGTATATAGACAGACGGATAGATACACATGTCGAAAATTACTTTTTCCGTGAAAATTTCGAAATAATTTTTTTGCAATATCAAAATACCAGTACTTTCTCTTTATACTTATTCTTATTACATCGAGAAAGTAAAGGTCTGCATTGTGAAAGCTTGCAGGTAAAGCACGTGGTGGTCTGTTCATGATGTGATTTCGATTGTTGATTTTTAAATTACAATAATTGCTGGTTGCCATTGAATTTAAACACGAACTTTCATTCAGTATACTGTTGAATCAAAATGTGTCCTCGTCAATGTATAACTGCACTTTTTTGCAGTTCTATGCTTTTTGTTTGTTTGTGTCTTTTTTTTTTTACAATATGTATAATTGAAACTGCTGTATAGTTACGTATTTAATTTCAACATTGCAATATTGAACAGGTATGTCCTTTACTATTTAGGCATAATTTGCTCCTCTCAAATACATAAAATAGCAAAACAGGTTTTAGCTAATAAATGCTATTTCTTAAAGTAAATATTGCTATAAAATGCTATTTTTAAAAACATTTTTGCTATAAATTAAAAAAAAAAACAAGCATTAACTCTCTTGCTTTCCAATATAAGACAGTGATGTAGCAGAAAGTATAACTGTTTTAATATAGGCACCACATTTTTATGTTATGGCGGTTATATCACCTACATGCAATTCCCACTTTGTTGGAGGACCACACCTATTTTTGCTTAGCGGATCTATACGACTAGGGTGACTAGACATCATCTTTTGTCCGGACATGTCCTCCTTTTTAGGCCTTTGTCTAGGATCAAGAGATGTCTTCTTTTTTGTAACTTGTATGCCTGATATTTTGAAATTATCTGATTTGACGCCTTTTTTCAAGTAATTTGCCTGTAGATGGCAGCAGCATCGACAGAATATACTCTTTGCCAGTGATCATAACTCTCTTTGCTCCTTCTTGTTATTGTTGTTGCTCAGAGTCCTGATCACATATATAACAGATTGCTCAGCCTTATAGGCTTTGACGGCAACAACTTTTATAAATTTCACTATGATGCCATCTAGCTACTGCATAAGAAATCACGTTATAACTCTCATTTGAATTGCATGGAGCAACTGTACTTCCATTTAGCTAATTTGTTTAATAAAATATGCTGAAAACGCAAACAAATGGCTGTATAGATTGACAAATTGAACTGAAACCCTGACCGAGTTACTACATGAGCGCTGGCTGTCTTGGGGAGGAGCAAGTGAGAAAGCACGGGGGGAAGGGAGAGAGCACTATGCACTATATACTTGCAGGTCCACTCACAGTTTGCCAAACCTGCTAACAAAAGCATTAAAAGGTTGACTAGTTGCCTGCAATGCTAGCATAATGGAACCTTCCTAGCCGACAGTCGAGGCAAAAATGAAGAATCCGTTATTGTGGTAATACTGGAGAGTGGTTCTTCTATTGGTCGCGATACCCACACACACCCTCTCAGATATTTACGTGGTGATTGGTGACTGAATGACGAGGAGCGAGGGAGAGAGAAGAAAGAAGGAGAGAGATTCCAGAAGTTGGCGTGTTTTACAGGGTTCCACTTGAAGTTGTCAAACTATAGTGAAGGTTGGCTTTTGTAACTTGCACATGTTTTATAACCACATGTTCAACAAATATCAGAGATCATTTCTGGCTGATTCCACTTTAGCTCTTCTTTTTCTCCTGTTAACAAAGTTCTCATCACCACACACACTTTCTTATTCGAACTGGTAGTTGATAACAGCATTTTCTGTTATTGGAAACATAGTACAAGTTCTAGAATTGGTGCAATTTGGATGAAAATTGACGGCGTTTTTAGTCACAAAGTGCCCTTATTTATTACAATTTGCAGGCACCTGTAAGTTCTTAAAAGTGAAAATGTACTGATTATTATTAGCTGCAATTGAAATTGGCGTGCTTGATTTAAAACCCTTGCATACCTGACTAACAATGCAAAACTCGTAAAGGGGAAATTTCCCAAATAAGTATTACATATGAAAGCTTACTGTACTACTTTCATTTACAAGATGTATATTGTACCAGAAACTTATATATCTAAGGCAGATATTTTAAAAACTAATATTCATACTTGTTATTTGTTGTGCATATTATGATTTGTAATTGAATATTATCCATGAAGGGTAAATATTTTGCTACGAAAATTTTAAAATAGCAAGGTGATAAATGAAGATATGTGTGTTATGTAAGGAAGGAAGATGTATGGGTGAGGTGTGAATTTATCTATTTTAGAACAGGCAGTTTTATACTAATGAAAACAGAAAATTTCGAACAGATGAATTAAAATTATCAACAACTTCTTATTAGTTAAAAGATACTTTATCATTAGAAAAACAGGTCTTTGTTACTGAGAAATATAAAACATTTTCACTCTCTGTCGGTTTTTCTAGATCTTCGTACAGATAATACACATTAATATTACCCAAAAAGTTTCCATAGTGCTGAACACTACTAAATTCTCATGTTTTTACTTAAATTTTGCCACTTATCTCTATGAGATGTTTTTCGTATTGACAATATATTCCAGTCATGTTTCCTGTGATTTCTTCCGTATAAATAGCGTGATTTTTACTATTTCATTATACCAATATAAAGTATTGTGATGTTAAAATAAATAAATTTTGAGATTTTCACGCAAATACACAGACACATTTTCAGCTTCCTAAATATCAACTTATTTTGGGCAATCTATCTGTATACAGCGATTTCTTCAAACCAATGGGCAGATTTTGTTCATAAACAATATCTCTGAGTCAATTTGTAATGAGAATGACGCATGTTAAATGTAATAGTGTTTAATTTATAGTATTTTTATTAAACCTAATTATTGCAACTTAAGTAATTACAAATCACTTAATTAATTACATGTCACAACTTAGATAATTACACTGCACCTATAATTAAAATCTCAGTTTAATCTTTCCAGCCTTTCCTTAAATGTGTTGATTTTGAGAGGATCACCCTGAAAGATTGCTGTAGGTAAGCTGTTCCAATCTACTATTATGCTGTTAACAAAGGAAAATTTTGCCACGTCTGTTTGTTTTCTGCATTTAAACTTCATAATATAATCAGCCCTGTCTAAGTATGATGGTGTCACTAATTTAGTAGGTATTGATTCGGTCCATGTTTTATGTCCCATTTATGCCTTGTTTCCTTCAAATTATTCCCATAACCTCAAAGACGAACATTTGAATCGTGAAATAATATAAAAAAGAAACTTAATTCAAGTTTCAAACGAATTTCAACAATGCTTGTTGCTTTAGTCGCGAAATCTTAACAATAACATATTTTTAAGTAATATTTCCATGATTTCCGTTTTTTTTTTTGATGGCGAATTTCGTGCTACCATTTTATCAACAAATAAATGCAACTGTGTATTAAAATATTTTATGTAAATGTTATTGTAAAAACTGAAAATTGATGCTCAAAATGCTGCATATACCACTCTTATCTTGTTTAATGTCTTAAGCTAGAATTATAAAACTTAATTTTAATCATCTAATTGGCAATAACAACGAAATCTTGAAATTTTATAACGAATTTTCCTTAAAAATAAAACCACTTTCATAGGACTCTGATTTATTTGAAAAGGAAGGAATATGCTTAAAATCCTATTAAAAAATAAAAAGATAATATAAATTATTGTAATATACAAATAGCTATTTTATATAAATTTGTTCAGAATTAATGTCATTATCGACCTAAATCATACAATTTATAAATGAAGTCAAGTAGGTATCTTATTTTTATGGCATTATAGACAATGCCTTTCGTGTGAAATCCCGAAAACTGAAGATTATCTCTCTTTCTTTAGGTGCATAGTAAGTGACTAATTTCTGCATATCTGTTGAATAATAGTCCGAGAAAATAAACTGTAGAAGATAATATAATTGACCAAAATGATAAAAGAAATGAATTGTTGTGAAAAAATGAAGCATATAATGAGAAAGTATGTCTCTTCTTTAAGACTTCCATTTTTTATTTTCTTGGTGCTTTCACGCTGTTTTAATCCATGACTGTCTTTATTTAATTTTTGGCACCATTACTGGTTGTTGATATAATTTAGAAATGCCATATTTTTCTAATTCCCCATTCCTGTTTTTTCTCATAAGCAGATGCAATGTTTAATTTCTCTGAAACATTAACTTTTAAAGAATATGATGCATACAGTTTTACTTGTTAATATACAGAGTGACTTAACCTTTTCATATCCGATAATATTTTAACTGTTGTTGCTATATCAATACGACAAATGGACATTAAATTATATCGAAGGACACATCTGATGCATGTGATGGAATTTTTTTTACTTAAAGAATTTTTAAGATAAGAGGGCAAACATAATTTTTTTAACGGTACCGGTAATGCAGTAATACTGTATTTTACTGTGACAATATTGCACATGTTGTGGAATGACATTAAAGTAATGTAGATGAATAAAAAATAAATATAATTACTCTGGAAAAACACGAAATTCTTGCTGTGTGCAGTCACATTTTTTCACATTGTGTTCAAAGACAAGACTATTTGCATTGCAACACTCTTTTGCACTCTCCATCACTATTGCAGTGGCATTACAATCCATGTCTCCCCCTGTAATTGGAATCTGTTGGTAAACTACATTTTTTACATATCCCCAAAGAAAGAAATCTAATGGCATTAGATTAGGCGATCGTGCTGGAAATCTCTGAACAGGACTATCTCTTTCCACCCATAGCTGGAATAGCTGGTTCAGTGCATTTCTTGTCATTAAGGCATTATCAGCAGGACATTCATCACGCAGATACTACATCATTTGACACAAAGTCAGCAGTAGATCTTCGAAAAATAAAAATATGGTTAAGGTATGTCTCAAGAAATGCCTGTACTTTCGACCTTCAACATTATTAACGTTGGAGGACATAGGGAGAAGGGTGTGTCAGAGCTTGTTTTTATGTTTGCTCTCCCTGATAACATTCAAACAACCAGTAAACTGTATGTTTTGAACTTAAATTCCGGAAAATCTAATCTCAATTTCGGAACATCTAACCTCAATTTCGGAAATGGTTCATTCATATTCAGAAAAAATAAACTTAATTTCGGAAAAGCTAGCCTCAATTTCGAAAAATATAGGAAATGAAACGAAAATCAGAAAAGAATGAAGACAATTTAGAATTTGAAAGTTTTTTCGTTTTTAATTTTTATTATAGTAAAACTAACATATATAATTTTATTATATATTGTACCGTCAAAACCAATTTCAACTAATAAAAACTAGCTTATATATAATTTATTTCCAAAAAATCGTTTTCCCAGGCATTCTGGGTTGCCAAAACCACAGACTAATATAATATACACAAGAATAGTAAGTGATTACAATAAGTAACTGGGATAAGTTTACATGAACAGAAAACTTGAATTTTTTTAGTAATGAAAATTCAATTAGACCATCTCTGCTTATCTGTATTACAATTATAATTTATTGATGTCTTACATTAACGTTTTCGGTACCTCAGTGTACCATCTTCAGATGTATTTATGATGCTAAATTTAAATTTAAACCTGGCCAATAGGTACATATGTTGTGGTCTTGGATAGTGTGTGTGTGTGTGTGTGTGTGTGTGTGTGTGTGTGTGTGTGTGTGTGTGTGTGAGAGAGTATACATACTATACCCATATATGTTTACAGTGGTTATATGGACCATAAAACACTTATATACTATCGACTGTAAACATATATGGGTATAGTATGTATACTCACACACACACACACACTATCCAAGACCACAACATATGTACTTATTGGCCAGGTTTAAATTTAAATTTAGTATCATAAATACATCTGAAGATGGTATACTGAGGTACCGAAAATATTAATGTAAGACATCAATAAATTATAATTGTAATACAGATAAGCAGAGACGGTCTAATTGAATTTTCATTACTTATTAGTCAGCTTATCGGAACAATTAATACAAGATGAAACTATTGAATTTTTTAATTCAGACAAATTATGTATATGTAATATGCAAACTAAAAGAAAGGAGAACTATAATACGTGATATACATAAATGGTTTTTGAAGATTGCTACAGAATCTTTAATAGGAATGATATCATGGATTCCAAAGCTTTTTAAAATATTAATGGTTAATTGTGAGATGTTACCCCTTGCTCTGAATATTAAACCTTGCACTTTCTAGATGCCTTCGTCTGATATTTTTCCTCGAAAAAATGAAACCTAATCTGTCAGTGATTCTAGCCCTTACGAAAACTCACTTTGTATTATCTACATTATTTGCTTACATTAGTTTTTACTAAATGAAGCTGGTTTTGACGGATTTCTGGTTCTAATGATCACATATATATGTTAAATAAAATTGATTCTCTATATTCTTTCAAGGGAACAGAAATATTGTAGCTACACATTCCTCTAATAAACAACGTTTATTGATAATATTCGTTTAGGCCTACATGACAACAAGAATTTAGTGCAACTAACTTGCATATAATTTAGTACAATCTTATTCAAAATAAAGATAAAATAAAAATAATTTAAATAATGTTAAAGCTTTCCGAAATTAGATTTATCTTTTCCGAAATTGTATACTTTTTTCCGAATATAATTGAACATTTTCCGAAATTGAGGTTGAAAGGTAGTAATTTGTTGTTAGACATTAGCTAGCTCAATAATTGCAATACAAAACATATTGAGTTCCCATTTGAAATTATGAATTTGATCTTCATGTCTCGAACACTATTTACATCAGAAATATTTCATTACGTGCATCAGATGTCCCTGTCGATATAAAATAATTTAATTTTTATTTGTTGTACATAGCAACAACAGTTAAAACGTTATGGGAGTTGAAAAAGTTGAGTCACCGGTAACTTAGATCGTGTTAAAAAAAGTCAAGAAGAAAGTCATCAGAGATATGAATTAGCTATTTTCATATTTTTTTATACTTCAAATAAATACCCATTAACTTCAAGTAAAACAAATCACTTCTGTCTTCAGAGAAACCACATCTAAGGAAGTCTTGTTAGATGGCCATAAGAAACACAATCTTAGGAAGAAATCCGTTCAGTACCAGTAGTTTAAAAGAAATCTTTGTACACAGACTGGACAAATGGCTTACTAGAAACCATTTTTTCAGTGTCAGGTATGTTGAAAACTTGTATGTCAGTGGAAATCTCTAAATCGATTTTTGTCAGTATCACAATACTGAAAGTAAAATTGTTACAAATTTTATAATTTATTGTTAATAAAGATGCAATTTTGTTAGTATATTTCTTGCCAAATTGAAAGAAATCTTAGGATGCAAAAGTTTTGTGGTGAGTTGTCTAGGCAACTTGAATTCAAAACATAGGATCCAAATCAAAGAATCTCTCGTAAGCCACAAATATTGTAACTGTTGGCTCATGTGATGTATTATTCATTGTAGTTATATTGTGATGAGAAATCATCAGGAATTAAGAACACACATCACCAAAATAGAAAAGGAAAAGGGCATGGATTTTCTCTGAACTGGTGAATTTCCATAAATACAAATTTATAGTGAATGTAATTGTTTAACTTTAAATCTGCTGCTTCACCAGTGTTATTTATGTATATGAAGCATTACGTTGCCTAGCAATTGTGCTAGACTCAATGCACGTTTCCAGTGAGTGACAATGCAGCTCGGAGCTGGTAGCTGTATTAAGAACTGTGAAGTGTAGTTTCACTTTTATTTCATTAACAGTGCACTTGATGACTGTCATTGTACAAGTAATATATTAACATTATGTTGTTTTGAACAAAACTTTACGAATTTTATTGATAATTAAATAGTTAATTCCCTATTTTCAAGTATTCACAATGTATGGACTTGCGTTATATGAATGTGCTAACAGTTCCAATTAAAATTATGAGTGTTTATTTATTTTAATATTCTTTTACAATAAGTAAACATTTGCTCTAAACAGGATGTTTTGTGTATAATGTAATGATGTATAAGCATATGGAAGAATCATGTTTAACCCCTTCAGGCCTGATGTACATTAGAGTGTAATTGTTTCTTTTTTTTCTTTTTTGGAATGTCTTCGATACTTTTAAATATTTTGAAAAATTCAGTGTGATAGAAATGGAGAATATTATTTTTGAGACATTTCTATACCTGAATTAAAAATTAAATTTAAAATTTTGGGGCCCCAGGTGTCAAAATTGTCCCCAAATTTTGATTTTCTGTGAAGACTTGATTTGGGAATTTTGGATCCCCAGAATGATTATGTGACCAGTTTTTTTTTTTTTTATATAAATTCAGGTCTGAAGGGATTAAAGAACGTTAACACAGAAACTTTTCAGATTTGTAATTAAGAGAATGCAATAATTTTAAATTATCACTGTAAGTTAAATAGAGAAATGAACTATTTGCACATTCCCATTATGTTAATACAAATAATATATAAGAAATTTGAAATTGGTCATATGGCAATTTTATGTTAGAGAAATGTACAGTTCAATACAGACAGAATGATATCAATTTTCTTGCTGTTTATTTACGTAGTTCTTAGTTATTTAAAACGTGTTATGAAGGAAAGCATGTGTAGGTTTCCATAACATCACACATGTTCAATCTCGAGGAAAGTATGCATAAATACAAGGGTGAATAAAAAGTAATGCCTCCACCATCGTAATTCATGTTTGGGAGGGAATCAAACACAAATATTTGCATACATTTGAAGGTTTCAGAGCCATAGTGGGCCAAGCGCCATTTAATAAAAACGGAGAAAGCAAGGGTTAAAGTTAAGTGAATACCATAGTTTAATTTAGTTTTAATGTGTATACTTTATATTACTTGCTATATGTTTCCATTGAATTATGGTAATAACTTCATTTTAATCCTTTGTTTTCTACGGTTTTAGTAAATGGCGCTTGGCCCACTATGGTTCTGAACCCTTCATTTACTTTTGAATATAATCACCAGATAACTGAATACACTTTTGCCAATAATGTACAAGTTTTGTGAAGCTGACACAGAAGAAATCCACCGTCTGTTTTCTGAACCAGCCTCTCACAGCTCTTTCAGTTTCTTCATCAGATGCATAGTACTGTCCCCAGAGATGATCTTTAAGATTAGGGAAAAGATGGAAATCAGAGTGCGGCAAATCTGGACTGTATGGTGGATGCCGTATTGTCATGAGGTCCACTCTCTCAAATTCTTCTGTAGTGGCCTGTGTTGTGTATGGCCTGGCATTGTCATGCTGCAGGATATTTCCCTTTTCCTTTCTAACCCTTCTCAATCGCCATTTTGAAGTTCGGACCATTGTGATGTAACATGCTTATAATATAATATAATATAAGAATATTTATTTTGTAAGTTCAGTCGAAATGACTTATCAATATTTAAAAAACTACAACAAATATTTATACTGTACATATAAATAATTCATTGAAGTTAAAAGATTTAATGCTAACGTTTTCGCCTATTTAGCATCTTCAGGCATATATTCCAAATATCTCATGTGGTACATTGATTTTACTCTAATTGGAATAACCATTAAATATATACACAAACAATCTTAAAAGAAACATATTAAAAACCATACATGCAAATTAAATTAAATAATGAATAACTCTTGAGTTAATTATTGTTTTTTAATTACTTTATTTGTGTGATGGTTGAGACCAAATCAGTATTCATATCTACTTCAATTTATAACAATACTATAATTAAAACAACTATTACCATACATAAAAAAGTTAAGAATTATGGACATTAAAACAGGTTGAAATTTTGTAAATATTACACCTGTGTTTAAATTAATTAATTCTGAATTATATCTTATTAATGTATTGCACATGGTCGTGTATGTGTTTTACAAATTGATGGTTTGTGTCGTTACGTGTCGTATTATGTCAAGCATTTATTTTGTTGAAATTATAACTGTAGCAAAGTAATAAATTGAAGTATATATGAATATTGATTTGGTTTCAAACATCACACAAATGAAGTAATTAAAAACAATAATTAACTCAACTGTTATTCATTATTTTATTTAATTTGCATGTATGGTTTTTAATATGTTTCTTTTAAGATTGTTTATGTACATATTTAATGGTTATTTCAATTACAGTAAAATCAATGTAGGCCTACCACATGAAATATTTCGAATATATGCCTGAAGATGCCAAATAGGCGAAAACGTTAGCATTAAATCTTTTAACTTCAATGAATTATTTATATGTATAAATATTTGTTGTAGTTTTTTAAATATTGATAAGTCATTTCGACTGAACTTATAAAATAAATACTGTATTCTTATATTGTATTTTGACTTATCTGAATACTATCATAATGTTTTCTAAGATAACACACTTAGTTGATTGTTGTTCCCATATCAAGGAAATCAACGTGGATAACACCATCTCCGTCCCAAAAAATTGATGCCATCGCTTTTCCAGCTGAAGACTGTGACTTGAACTTCTTTTTCCATGGCAAGTCTTTGTGCCGATATTCCATAGATTGACATTTCATCCTGGTTTGTAGTGGTGTACCATGTTCCATCTCCAGTCACAATTGTGTACAGAAATTCACCACCTTCATTCTCGTAACGCAACGAAAGTTCCTGGCAAATTTTAGGTCTCTGCTCTTTCATTTCAGATGTCAGCATCTTGGTTACCCATGGCACACAAACCTTCCAATATTCAAACAAAGCAATGATGTGACCTACATGCTCTTGTGAAATGTTGATTATGTCAGCAGTTTGTCTCTGAGTGATGCAGCGATTGTCATGAATCAGTCTGTCAACTTGTTCCTTGAGAGGCTCACTGGTTGCTATCATAGGATGTCCAAGTCGTTGATTGTTACACAAGTTTTAAGTGGAAGGACACCTTCAGCAGTCAAGAATTCGATAACAGCACATTGCTTAAATCACAGTGACCGGGCTCCTGCATAAGGATCTGTTCTCCACAGTATAACTCAACAGCCATTCACTATAATCACTTTCTACTAACTGTCGTATTTGTGGAAACTCTACGCTAGATGTCAGGATCTGTTGCATGTCTGTGCTACCATGTACTGACAAGTTACAGTGGTGGAGGCGTACTTCTCATTCAACCCTCATACTTGGTATACTCAATTGACTGCCTTTCGTTACGGTGAATTTTGCCTACTACAAGTTCATGATCCATAGACAACGTCAAATTGTAGTAATACATACGAAGCTTATGTAGCTTTTCTGTGTGGCCATATTTGTTTTAATTTAGGGTGCGTTCATTATACAGGGTGTTAAAAAGTATCCAATATTTTAGGAGGTGATAGTATTCATCAAAACAAGAAAAAAAGCCTAATAAACATGTATCCTACAACACATACTTTCTGAGATCTGAACACTTGTTCATAGAAGGTACTCAGTGTGTCGGCCATTTATGGCAATGCATTTTTCTGCTTTACAATACAGCAGGCTACCAGATAATCATACCATAGTTGACATCCCTGGCATGGAATACTGATACGTCACAAGGAATACTGAAAAGAAAAGTTTGGTTGTGAATATGAGCAGAGTTCAGCAGAGATATTGTTGTGAATTTTCGTAATCAGCATGTGTGAGCTGATGAAAATTCCCATGCAGTTGAAGAAACAAGGCATCAGCACTGATTCTCAATCAATGTATGGGCAGGCGTTCTTGGCGGTATACGTGCTATTACAGAGATTAACTGGGGCTCGTTATCAGGATTTTCTAATGTATTGCCTACCTTGCTGGAGTATGTGCCATGTCAGCAAAGACTGTAGATGTGGTTCATGCATGATTGCACACCAGCACATTTTTTTCCGCAATGAGTGTGAACACCTGACGCTAACATTTCAGGACCGCTGGATTGATTGGGGAGGCCCCACACCTTGGCCTGCTTGTTCCTCAAATCTAAGTCCCCTATACTTTTGGTTATCAAGAACAACCAGGTCAATTTCAAAGAGTGATTCCTTATGCCTAAGAGCAGAGGAGTGCATTGCCATGAATGGACGTCACATTGAGCACCTCCTATGAATAAGTGTTCAGATATCAGAAAGTATGTGTCGTAGGACCCATGTTTATTAGACATTATTTTCTTGTTTTGATGCATACTAGCACCTCCTAAAATAATGGCTATTTTTTTAACACTCTCTATATTACTAGATGCAGTGTGGTCAGAGCATAATTTAAGCAAGATACATTTATCCTAAAAATGTTTAGACTAATTGAATTGTAGGCATAGCTTTTTCTTTAAGTTTTAGTGTGTAGTCCTGTCTCCACCTCTTTATTTCATTGACAAATCTTCGTAAATATAAATAAAACTCATTCAGTTTGAATAAATGGTAAAAGTGGTGACTGCAATTTACTCGATGGTTAATATTTGAGAAGAAAAATTCGCTCCGGGGCTGGGGATCGAACCCGGGTCCTTGGTTTTACGTACCAAGCGCTCTAACCACTGAGCTACGCCGAATTCAGTCCACAGCACCGGATCGAATTCTCCTCCTTCAGTGTTTCCCTTTGTGGCCTGACTCCAAGGTAGGCATATATGTTGATGTATACGAGTATGCCCAATGTCAACTGCCATTATACTAGGAGCGAACTCAGCTGAGTGACTTGTTTGGCCGAGATTCCACAGTTAAGTGCACAGTAATCTGTACAGACATATGCACTGCAGCTATGAGAATATAATGGATTTATTAATTTGTCATACAGAATAATATCTGTAATATTGGCAATTAATATTTGAGGAGAAAGGGAAACATTGAAGGAGGAGAATTCGATCGGTGCTGTGGATTGAATTCGGCGTAGCTCAGTGGTTAGAGCGCTTGGTACGTAGAACCAAGAACCCGGGTTCAATCCCCGGCGCCAAAGCGAATTTTTCTCCTCAAATATTAATTGTCAATATTACAGATATTATTCTGTAGGACAAATTAATAAATCCATAATATTACTCGATGGACTTCTTTGGCCTTCATATTCACCACTGCCACCACCCCACCACCACCACCACCACCACCACCACCACCACCACCACCATCACCACCACCACCACTACTGTCGCTTCCACTACCATTACCACCACCACCACATCATTGAATGAGTTTCAAAATTGGTTGCATTTTTTTATCTCTTTATGATCAGAAAGTGAATAACTAGTAATTCATATGTATCATCTTCAGCGTTTCCAGCCTTTGTTGATCATATGAAATGATCCACACTTCATTACAATAGGATCTTGCTGACGTTTTCGTAGATTCTGAATTGAGTTTCTTTTTCAACTAAAAACGTTTTGTTATTATGGAAATATTTATGAACTTTGACGTTTACACTGATATATCTTTTTACATATTTTACAAAGTAAATACCGGTAATTTAAAAAAAAATTGTTAGAATTAAGTTACCAATGTAAATTTTATTTATGCTGCAATCTTGTTCATCTTTTGCAGTAGAAACATTAAGAAGATGTGAAGCATTGTGTTTAGTTTCGTAAGTAACGTGCTTTAAATACTTAAGAACTACTTGACAATATTAAGTTATGTTGCAGATTTATTCTTTTCCCATCCCTTACGTTCAACATTGAGATATTTGCGTTTTGAATAACTTTATACAGAGAAGAAACCAAAAGTTGAAGTTTTGAGTTTTATGGATACATTTATACTGTGGGAATTGAATAACAATATGATAACACTATATGTTTCCCTTCTCATATTAACAACACTGTTATACATTTCTTTTTTCGCACTAATAACACTGCCATAATATATGCTTCTTTTCTTATGTTAACACTGTTAGTGTTTCTCTATTCATATTAACATTTTAACGTCTCTTAAATAAAATGTTGAGTGTACTCTTGTAAAAATGAATTCCTGTGATGAGTGGTACTATTAGGATAATAAATTATAATTTAGTGAAATAATACTGGAGAATGGGCAATTTAAGTGGAGTTGATTCTGATACTACAAGACAACATTATAATTTCATATTCCCAGTAAAAACTACAGCAATGCTAATGTACGGCAAAGTAGCAGCTCTCTGTTTATTATATCATTTAAGAGAAATGAGACATGTAGAAAGACTTTAGTGTAAAATAAAATAATTGTTCATCAAAATTATGTAAAATTATAATAATGTTGTAACTGTCTAGCATTGAACTGTACACATTTTGTATAAAATACAAGTACTATGGTTGTGTGGAAAAAAAAAAAAAAAACATAATAGATTGTAATAATAATTATGTCACAGATTTTAAGAATTTTATATGTTATATATATTTCATATTGATCTGTAGATATTTCTTAAGGTTAGAAGTGAATGAAATAGTTGTGTAATTTTTAACATTTAGCATAAGCGTAGAATTCAAATCAGTGCAATGAACATAACAAGTTGTATTTTTCACTTGAGTGTTAAATGGTATATAGCAAGCAGCAGACACCAGAGAGCATATTTAAATTAAAAAAAAATGGTTGACTCCACAGGTATTAAGTATAATCAGCAGATTCGAAGACTTTATTGATATTACAGACAGTCTTTTTCTGTCTTTTAGTACTGGTATGTACATCATAGAGATCAGTAGGCTTCGAGACTTCAGACCCAATAGAGCAGTTCAGTGGGAAATCCGCATAATGGCATACTGAGTATAGTGGTAAAGCGTACAGTGGGTGGGGGTACTGTAGAATGAATACCAACAAATATCCAAAGGAAAACGCTCTGGATTTGAAAGTTCTGACGAATAATTTGGTTTTCATACAAACCCATTTTCAAACTGTGTTTGAAACTATTATACGGTTAGAAAATTCAGAGCAAGAGAGCCGGAAGCCCTCAAATTAATTTAGAAAATGACGCAGAGAATTAATGAGACACCAAGTACACCGGTTACTGAACGTGTAAAACAGAAGTGGAAATCAATTTTATGTAAAAATAACGGATATGGAACATTGTGTAACATAAACAGCAAATTAGTGGGCATAGAGTCACCCGAGAATAAAGGACTGTCTCTTAGAGACTGCAATGATGTTAGGTTTTTTCGTTTTGCTTCTATCACGTCATGCGATGTAGAGCGCAGAGATGTACTTTCAGAATGTACATATGTGTGTGTTCCCCCATACTACCGTACTCTACTCTAAATAGCAACGTTGTTACCTCAACACATCTCTACCTATCTGCAGCGAGTCAACAACCTATAGTGCATGCACAGTAAACTTATTGTATCGGGTCCAAAGTCTCGAAGCCTGGAGATCAGTGAGGGAAGTGGGGAGAAACCAGAGGCGGTATGCTACCCCAAGATTTTCCCCTGGCAGACTTAGATTTAAAAAAGGCATACCGCCTTCTTACAACATACACATACATGATATATGCAATAAATTGTTTCATGCAGTCAGTAACGCGAATCTTTGAAGCTTACGCAACACGTTACATTTATTAATAAAATAATTTCAAGTTACTTCAGTTATTTACTAGATTATTTTGCAATGTCCACTGAGACTTATCATTTAAAATAATGTTAAAGCTTCAAAATGCCTTATTTAATTATTAATGAAAAGTGCAACAACAATAAAAATGACACAGTGACTAAACTGGCAACAATGACCACCACAAGCTACAGACCACAGCCTTCTATACTTGAAATACTACCATCGATAAGCATTCCAGGGATTTACTTATCAAATAAACGTATCTAAATATACGTTGAATACAGTTCCAGAAGGCTGTGGGTTAGATTTACGAAGCAAACAGATAGTACTCTTTGCTGTGAGGAAATGTATAAACAAATTTTTAACTATCACATTTTTTCAGTAATGGTATGTCATTTTTCACTAACGGTATGCTTTTTGGTCATGGAAACCAGTGGCGGTATTCCATACCAACGCATACCATCTCACTTCCCTCACTGATAGAGATATTTGTGATGGATATGTAGAGTTAAGAAATGCAAATTTCCTAATACTACAAACTTCAGTACCAATAGCTTTCATTACGTTTCATGTTCATTTGATAATTATATTCTCAAAACGCCTAAACATTACGAACTTCATAGGTAAAAAATATTCAATGAAACAAGTAAGAGAAGAGAATTCTTATGATTGGTGCTAGTACCTACAATAAGGTAAATCACAGAAAGGAAAATTTACTATCATAAATCTAGTAAGTTGCTGGAGTGCAGTGATTCAGTGCACAAAAATGATTAATTTGGTAAAATGGTGTTTTATTGCAATAGTCTTGAGCCAGTGTTGTGAGAAATTGCAAGCAGTTTTATTTTCTTTCGCGTTGGAACACCAATAATGTGTTCTTCACACATTCACAATGTACTTTCCTGGTTTTGTGTTTTATCCTTGCTCACAGTTGGCTGCTGCTTATTATATTGATAGACTTTGTAAACTATAGTATTCATCTTGTGTTCAACAGTCCAGTTTTGATTCAGTCTTATTTTTATTTAACATGTGTTATTTATCCTATTCCTAAGAGAGAATATTATATTATTCTTGTAAGTCTCATATTCCACAGTTGAAGAAATTTCTTAGGTTAATTATCAATGGCTCAGTTAATTTTGATCTTTGTTTCCATATTGAGGTAATTACAAAAATGAAAATTTATTTCAAAACCCATGTCTGGAACTAATACAGGTATCTGTTTATTTCTTTTAACCGATTTCAAGTATGTCACACAAATTGACAATTTAACCAACTTTTCATTTCCATAATACATTATAGCGTTATATTTATCAGTGTATGTTTTTATTTTATCACTAGTCTCCAGTGATCTTTTTAGAATAAACATTCTAATTTGAACTATAGGCTACAGAAATTAAAACATTCGGATGTCTTTGTTGTGAAACCTTAAACTTAAACAAGTTCATAATGTATTTCGTTAAACACATTTAAATTTTAAGTCCAAATTATCTTAGAAACAATTGTTGACAATATTTCCTCGAGAATGGAAGAAGTCAATGATTGTTTTTCCCAGTGAAGAAAGTTGCTGTGTAACTTAATGGACAATAAGCTGTGCATGTTCATTTATGCAAATAGCGCCATGTTTACTGATCGTGGGCACTATGAAATAAATTAGGCTTGATAGAATTTAACTGTCGAATAATATTGAAAAGATGTAGATTTGAAGCTGCTTGTACACAATCAAATTTTTTTTGCAATTCATTACTAAACAAAAAAACTTGATTGATCAATATTGAAAAAGATTTGTGACTGTTTCATATTGCTAAAGATTAGGCAGGATTTGAAAATACGTGCTTCAAGTTCATAAAAACTTTTATAGGCCTACGTAAATTCTATGGACAATGACTAGTCTAGACAAAACAATATTTGTATTGCTGAACTGTATGGTATCATAAAACGAAGAACATTAAGATTGCATATTGTTTTAAAACAAAATATTTACAATTACTATTCGTCTAGGTCAGCATTTCTTAAACTTTTCTGAAGTGGGGACCACTTTGTTAAGTGAGAACAGTTCCTCGGACCACCTTACTCTTGTTCCCTTCAAAAGAAAATTTATCATTTATGTAGCATATTTTAATTTCAATATACTTATATTTTAATGTAGAAATAATTAAAATTAATTTAATTCAATTAATTTTATATTGGTATTAACTAATTAAGTTAATGTTAATAGAAGAAAATTTCTTATATCGTCATCTGCAAAAAGAGAAATAAAAAAATTAATGCAGAAACATGCCCGATTTTCAACAAGTAAAGATGCAATTTTGCATGTTCTATTATTGGTATACGACGTACAGTACGTGACCATTTCAATGTGCAAACTATTAAGAAAGTCATAAATACATGAAAAGGTTCGGTACTTTGGTTCTGTTATGAATTCGGGTAGTCCCTAGCTGGGTTAAAAGCACGGCACCAGATGTGCAGAGAAAAGATTGCGAGAAACGCCACGTTCATAGTGCTTTAAATCCCTCTTTTTTGCTGAGAGTTGAGTAGGAAGTCGATAGATGGGTAGGGTAAATAAATTTCATAAAATGTTAGTACTGGAAGAAAAAGTGAAAGGCGATTGCCATGTGTCATTTACAAACTCTGAGATTTTCAGCTATCGTGTGATACACAATTCGTTTGAATTTTATTTTTTCTTCTGTCTTTTTGAAGGACCACAAGAGCAAACCTCGACGACCACAGGTGGTCCACGGACCATAGTTTGAGAAACGCTGATCTAGGTTATAGTTTAGATTCTTTCATATTAAAAAAATACATAGGTATTTATTCGAGACACTGCCTTGTAATATTCTCATATACATTATTTTTCTTATTTTCTTGTTGTATTCCACAAAATCCATGGCGTACAGGCATGGCTTTAATTAATATAATTGAATTTATTCACAAACAACTTATCTCAGCCAGGACGCTTTTATTTTTATTTATTTATTTTTTGGCGCCATATTATTTCTGACTCCCATTGGTCAATTCCTTCAAAGAATTGTTAAGTCTATGATCAATTAGAACATGTTGTTATCTACTTTCAAAACAATCCAAGACTTTTAGAGTGGATATTGTAAGTGATTTGACAATAAAACTTGTAAACTATTGACAAGTCTTGTAAAGTATTGAATTTGATGAGAATTTGATAGTGTTCAAGCAGCTTAAGTCACGAAAAGTACATCTTACAGGTCAACAAAAATAAAATTTGAGAATGTCCATAACTCGTGTTATGTTATTACATGTTGTCATTTAAAATTCAATCAGTCCAACTAACAATTAAACTAAATTTATAACTAGAACGAACTGTTTACTTGAATTATAAAATTAGTTGTGCTGGCTGATTTTAAAATTAGAACATGTTATATAGATACTGGTACTTGAATAATTGTAGACATTTTCAAATCTTATTTTATTGTTTAGATCTGTGCAGTTCCTTATGCTTCAATTTTTGTAGTTTTAATTTGATTTTTAATTTTTCATCGCGATTTTAAGGAGAATTCAGAGTTTTGTAAGCCTACAATTAAATTATTCGATAGTTCTTATTGGTAGTGTTTATTATAGACTTTCTTCGTTGTACAAAGAACATTGGAGGCCATCAGCAAAACCGACAATTCCTACTGTAGACTGTGAATTTATTTTTTTTATGGATACTATTTATTAGTTGATAGATCTCCTGTTCACTGTAAAGGCAGTCTTACAGATAGTGAATAATGACAAATAAGTGGTACCTTATCATTCTACTCTATTTACAGATCCAAAATCAACTGTGCCAAACCAACTTTCTTATACTGTATATTTGAAAGTTTACTAACAGTGAGTATTTACTTCTAGGTCTCAATTGTACCGTAGCTTTAGGTAGATGATTTCATCAGTACATTGTGATATACCAGTTATCTCCTTTATTTAATAAGTAATGAACGTTTAGACAATTTAAACCATTTTTTTCGTAATAGTTGACATGTTTATATTTGTTCTCTGAATGAATGCTTACAAGAATTCATCTCGGTAACACAATGGAGCAGAGATCTGTCGAAATGTATTATTATTATTATTATTATTATTATTATTATTATTATTATTAGCATCATCATTTTATTATTATTATTATTATTATTATTATTATTATTATTATTATTATTATTAACATAATTGAGTTTCAAATTGGATTGAACAGGATGGCAGGTATAATTTCAAAGAATCTTTGTGATATGCAGTGAAATCGTCTAATTAATTTTTTTAAGTAAAAAGCAGAGATCGAGTGCGTGTTGTGCACTCTTGAATACATTCTAGAATAAAAAAAAAAATTGATCTAAATTTTTATATTGGCCAAGACCTAAAAGTGCAATTTATTCTTTTGTCTTGAAGTAGACAATCTTTTATTTTCCCCACTATGTTAATATATTTTCTTGGTATAGTTTTATGATTTCTTAAATAATTACAGTGAAACACTGATTCATCATTTCCGTCAGGAGATCTGGAAGAAAAACGATAGCTATGCAAAAATGATAGATGCATGAACCTTGAACAAATGAATAGAAATGGTCACACATTATCATTTTCTGAGAAACGTTTTGAGTATCGAAAAGAGCATAAAAGAAAGCAGGATATACAGTGTGGCCAATGAAATGTTGGTTGCTATCGCCAGCCGCTGTGCAACAGGCGACTCGACAGTGAAAGGCACTGTATTTAAGTATACTAATCTTTCTTATTTAATTAAATCTATATGCGAACAAACACAATCTTACACTGTGCAAGGTATTTATATACAAATTTTCGAATATTTATGCACACATTGCCTGTTATGCATTATTACTATTGATAAGTTTTGTGACATATCTTTATGATTTGAATATTTACACTGCTTTTTTCACGTGTTCTTGGGAATACCAGTCATGGTATGTATCTTTAATAACACTTAAACATTTGTATTATAAATATTACATTCCATTCATTTGTGAAATCTGCCATCCTTTCATATCCCTGAAGTATAAATTGGTAAGTTTCATTATTCCTTAGTATGTTTCTTGCCATCCAGGTCCTTTTACTGTCTTGCCATCATTAGTAAGTACTTCTGAATATGGTATTACATCAATTAAGTGTTCATAGTTATTTAATATATATAGTACTTTTTAAACAATTTTCTACTCAGGAACAGAAAATGGGAAGCCTTTTATCCTACTAATGTATATTCTTTACTCCCAGCAAATATTTGGAAGAAAAATGAAGTTAAATGTTGGTATGTTAAACCATTAGTATTTACATTTACATAATTGATATCAGATTAAAATTTCTAAGACGCACTTCTTTGTATTTTTTTTTATATTATGTTATAACTATTATTGGTACTTAGCTAAATTCAAATAGATTGCTAAAGTTTTTGTTTTATTACAGACAGTGGTTAATTTCCTTGCTGTTTTTATTCTACATTCTAACAACTATTTTGTGACTCAATAACCAGACTGTGTGTGTGTGTGTGTGTGTGTGTGTGTGTGTGTGTGTGTGTGTGTGTGTGTGTGTGTGTGTGTGTGTGTGTGTGTGTGTGTGTGTGTGTGTGTGTGTGTGTGTGTGTGTGTGTGTGTGTGTGTGTGTGTGTGTGTGTGTGTGTGTGTGTGTGTGTGTGTGTGTGTGTGTGTGTGTGTGTGTGTGTGTGTGTGTGTGTGTGTGTGTGTGTGTGTGTGTGTGTGTGTGTGTGTGTGTGTGTGTGTGTGTGTGTGTGTGTGTGTGTGTGTGTGTGTGTGTGTGTGTGTGTGTGTGTGTGTGTGTGTGTGTGTGTGTGTGTGTGTGTGTGTGTGTGTGTGTGTGTGTGTGTGTGTGTGTGTGTGTGTGTGTGTGTGTGTGTGTGTGTGTGTGTGTGTGTGTGTGTGTGTGTGTGTGTGTGTGTGTGTGTGTGTGTGTGTGTGTGTGTGTGTGTGTGTGTGTGTGTGTGTGTGTGTGTGTGTGTGTGTGTGTGTGTGTGTGTGTGTGTGTGTGTGTGTGTGTGTGTGTGTGTGTGTGTGTGTGTGTGTGTGTGTGTGTGTGTGTGTGTGTGTGTGTGTGTGTGTGTGTGTGTGTGTGTGTGTGTGTGTGTGTGTGTGTGTGTGTGTGTGTGTGTGTGTGTGTGTGTGTGTGTGTGTGTGTGTGTGTGTGTGTGTGTGTGTGTGTGTGTGTGTGTGTGTGTGTGTGTGTGTGTGTGTGTGTGTGTGTGTGTGTGTGTGTGTGTGTGTGTGTGTGTGTGTGTGTGTGTGTGTGTGTGTGTGTGTGTGTGTGTGTGTGTGTGTGTGTGTGTGTGTGTGTGTGTGTGTGTGTGTGTGTGTGTGTGTGTGTGTGTGTGTGTGTGTGTGTGTGTGTGTGTGTGTGTGTGTGTGTGTGTGTGTGTGTGTGTGTGTGTGTGTGTGTGTGTGTGTGTGTGTGTGTGTGTGTGTGTGTGTGTGTGTGTGTGTGTGTGTGTGTGTGTGTGTGTGTGTGTGTGTGTGTGTGTGTGTGTGTGTGTGTGTGTGTGTGTGTGTGTGTGTGTGTGTGTGTGTGTGTGTGTGTGTGTGTGTGTGTGTGTGTGTGTGTGTGTGTGTGTGTGTGTGTGTGTGTGTGTGTGTGTGTGTGTGTGTGTGTGTGTGTGTGTGTGTGTGTGTGTGTGTGTGTGTGTGTGTGTGTGTGTGTGTGTGTGTGTGTGTGTGTGTGTGTGTGTGTGTGTGTGTGTGTGTGTGTGTGTGTGTGTGTGTGTGTGTGTGTGTGTGTGTGTGTGTGCGTGCGTGCGTGCGTGCGTGCGTGCGTGCGTGCGTGCGTGCGTGCGTGCGTGCGTGCGTGCGTGCGTGCGTGCGTGCGTGCGTGCGTGCGTGCGTGCGTGCGTGCGTGCGTGCGTGCGTGCGTGCGTGCGTGCGTGCGTGCGTGCGTGCGTGCGTGCGTGCGTGCGTGCGTGCGTGCGTGCGTGCGTGCGTGCGTGCGTGCGTGCGTGCGTGCGTGCGTGCGTGCGTGCGTGCGTGCGTGCGTGCGTGCGTGCGTGCGTGCGCGCGTGCGTGCGCGCGTGCGTGCGCGCGTGCGTGCGCGCGTGCGCCTCTGCCAGTCCACCCCTCTTTATATTTTATGCTTAAAAAAGTAGTCTTTCATTTTCCTAATTATTTTCAATACTCTTGCTGATCCAACTTGATGTGAGTTGATCCAACTTGATGTGAGTTGCATCATGTGTCCATTTAATATCAGGCGGAAGGAGTTAAAATAATTGAAGGATACAGGGGGAAAACCTGATATGATAAGTCAAGTTTTACTGTTTGTACAGGAGAACAAGTGAAAGTTTGAAGACTCATATTTTATTGTTTTTGGGTTATCATTTTAAATGAAGTCCTTAAAGTACAAGTAGATGGTAATTCACAAAATATACGTTGAAACTGAATAGATGAGATTTATAAATAGGAAAAGTATGAAATGCAACTCAACAACAAAATGTGGCAGTTATTTTATTCAATAAGTAGGACTACCGTACATATTTCAAGGTGCAAAATGTTTGCCAATGCTCTGATTTGTAAATGCATTTCCATTTTTCAGGTTATGTATCAAAAATCAAATCACATATATTATTATGTGAGCCTACATAAACAGACTTAAAATAAATATCCATTTCAAATTCAGAATCCGTTACTTTACTTTAATGAGGTTGTTATTCTGTACAGTTAAATTACACAAATCTACACTACCTCAGCTATTACGTGACATCTAAAACAGAAAATCGATAATTTTGGACTTATCAAGTTTTTCCTCTGTGCTCTTCAATTGGTAGCAGCGCCAGGTCTGGCAGGTGGCGATAATAGTAGGAAAAAAAGAAATCAGCCCTCCCCTTTAGGGAATCCAGGATTCTCCATTGGCTGATAATTTACTTTAGTATTGTTTTCACAAACTAAATTTAACATTAAAGTAATCATATGTATGTTGTAGTAACAGCAATCATTCGAAATCAGAATATGTTGCGCTTGTTATTATTATGTCATAAGAATAATGAAAATTCCGAGCTCTGTTTTGATGTTTTTGTTATTTTTTATGTTTAACGTTTTCATTCCTACCTCATCTGGCCACTGGCCTTGTAGCACATAATCAAAAGACTGCTCTGGAATAACTTAAAATGAACTGCATCTGTTTTCTTTACGCTGTTTTTCCATATTAGCACTATTTTCTCACGCAATATAGCATACACAAAACTGAAATGCAAAATTATAGATAATACCCCAAAATTTATGTTTTGATATGTTTAGACATATCAAATGCAATGCTCAATACTAGTCAATAATAAATATGTAGAAAACAAAATAATGGGCTTTGTTTTTGTCCCTGAGTAGAATAAGAGTTTAAATAAATATATAAAAAATGGCTAAAAGCTTAAAATTGTATTAGTTGACACGTTGAAAATGTTAAAATTTAAAATAGGTTATGTACCTTAGACAGACAGCCTGGCGGTTGAAATGGGCCATCTGTCTAAGGTACATAACCTATTTTAAATTTTAACACTTTTAACGTAACGACTAATACAATTTTAAGTTTTTAAACAAAGTGTTAACGTGAACTAGAATCAATAAAAAAAATGCCCCTAATTATTATGAAAATTATAAAAAAAAGTATGTTATGTAATTCAACCTGTTGACCTTTGCCTTGTTCAAAGAAATTTTGAATATATTGATTGGTATTGCAAGAAGCATTTTGTAAGTTTAGTTTAAGATTACGTTTTTTACAGACTAAATAGTTAATGTATATTAGTAAATAATTGAAATGTGGCCTTTCTTTCACTGTGTTGTAAATTATTTATTTTATAATGTGTTGTGAACTTATAGATTTAAATAGGGATACCATAGTTTATAAAATTGAGACATAACTGATAAGGTAATCATGTTAAGGTAACGATGTTGGACTGAAGAGAGCCAGTGTAATCTTGTATGTATATAATAAAATTGGTTTTATATAAAAAATAGTGTCAACAGGTTGAATTTAAGTATACGGTATGTAAGTTTCTTTGTTATAAAACCTCATTTCATTGTCAGGCAACATGTAATGGCAGGTGGGAGTAAATCACATTGATGAGTGTTGTCAACGTAGCAGTAGTGTAATTTAAAAATCTCAGATTTTGCTGTAATAAAACTTTTTCTAGCCTTTTCTGAGCTGGGTTTATGAATCAGCATTAAAGTTGCAATCCAATAAACTAACCTTTCTCTGAATAAATTAATATATTTTAATAAAAGTTTGAGCAAATATATATGTAGTAGGAACATTTTATGATACATAGAGTTTGTAATTATATTTTTGAGATGATCAGAGAATGACTGTGAAAAAGTTGGCATCACAGTGAAACCACCATTGTACTCTTTTTGCAGTCATTCCAGCTGTAAAATATGTTCAGGAAATTATCCTTATTGAAGAGGCCTTATATCAACTAATATATTATGGAAATCTATTACATTTAATTGAAGAAGTCCAGATGTCATTATTTGCATCCAGTGCTGTCATGGTAATTTTTTTCTTGGCCATACACCCCACCCCTTGTTTTTTCCCGTGAAATATATTTTACTCTCCTCTCTCTATCTCTCCGACTGTCATTAATTATTTTTTTTTATATTAAAGAAGAAGTGAAGAAATTGTTTTGCTTTACATTTTAATTGTACAACAAGCTTTATTTAAAGAATACACCATGTAGCTCCACAGTAGATGTACACTTGTCTCAATGAATCTTGGAGTGTGTATTTGCAGCACTTCTTGTTTTCAACCATTATTTTATATAATTCTGTATTTCAGTGCTGCAAAGGTGGACAATTTTGGTTTATGAACATCAAACAAAATAGATTAGGAACAGCAAGAGATGATCTAAGATCTGTACAGATCTCTGCTTACAAAACTTAGGCACTCATATGCCATATGGCTCCATACAGACAAAATTGTCTTTTCCCCATACGATTAATTAAAAAAATTGTAGGTTCCCATATGATGTATGGCCCCGTATGGCCTCCATGACAGCACTGTTTGTATCTTATTTCGTGCTAGGTGAGACAGGATAAGATAAACTGGGATTTCCTAATTTTGCAACAAATCTTTCCCAAGTACCAGCTGTGAAAATGGGTCGCATCATTACAGTTACAGTGTAGACCAAAATGAAAAAGTTTGTAAGTGAAGGTTGATTTGTGTGTCTGAGACGAATACAGTATATAATGTGCAAATTTTGTAATGTGAGAGTGGATTTCAGAAACGTTGATGTTTGATCAAGAGTTGTTTTACTAATGCAGTTATTGGTATTGCTATATGCCACGACTCTTGAGATAGATATCAGTTTTATCTGAAAAACTTCTGCAGAAAAAAGTTTTAAATATGAAATGTCTAGTATCAGAGATTTAGTATTGGTGTTAGTGAGAAATTATATCTTCCTATTTTTAAAAACGTTATGTCATGCGATATTTAAATGATTAATTTTATCTATCTGTATATAGTAAAACAAACTTTAATTTGTTGCTCATGTGTGTTTACTCCCACGCCAACTCGTAAATTAAGAGGTGGAGGAATAATCTCATTTGTGCAATAGTTTCAATAGTTTGGAAGTGTATGTTGTAGACATGTAAGTTACGCTTAAGCTAATGTTTTGAAGTACATGTTACGGGAAAAATAGCAACAAATTGAGTAAGGTGAATATTATTCTTCCTACAGTGAAGTGCCTTAATATCGAAAAGGACTCTTATAAAATAATAGGATATAAAATAGTTGTTACTTTTAAAACTGAACATTAATCACATTGTACATATTTTGTAACATCATCTTTATAATGAATTATTTATAGAATACTAATTTTTTTTTGCAATTTTTTGTTTTAATTTAATTTTCCAGCCATCATTCCTTTGGATGAATCCATTACTTTCGACATATGAGGCGTTCAGAAGTCAACATGATTAACTCCTTTTCCAAAGATTTTGAGATATTCAAGGTTAAAGTTGAATACACACAATTGATTCTGTATTGCAGTCAAGAATAATATTGCATTCTGTGGGCTTTTTACTGAACCATGGAGTTAATCACTTTGACCACTGAAAATATGGTCAATTTAATACATTGCCAACTTAGAAACTCTGAAATAACCAAAAGTGGAGTTAATCATGTTGACTTCTGAACGCCTCATATATTTGTATATGTTGCACAATTATTAAGATAATTATGTTTCTTTTCAGTTGATCTTTGCAGGTGAAGTGACTGATCAGATTTTTGGTGATAAGACGTCCTCTTCCCTCCCCTGCCCACCAAATATGTCCTCTTATATTTTATCTCTGGGCTCTTTAAAAAAATGCCCTCTTTTCTGTAAACACCATTAAAACTCCTGTAGCATACTGTATCTAAAATTATTCAGCATGACTTAATAATTCCCCACTAAATATCCTGTGGATTATAGTTTCCAAACCAAACTTAACCTGGCATTAGTCATATGATTGATCACCAGTGAAATTTTTTCTCATAATGATTCACTTCCGAAACAGTTTACTATAACTTTTGAATACTTACAGCAATAAAAATCAAATAAAATTCTTTACACTTTAGCCTTGAATTTGATGTACAGATAATGCCTTTTATGTTGACATAAAGTCTCTGCCTGAGGTTTCAAATGACTAGTATGTTTATACTTTTATGTGAGGTTGCTGGGATTTCCGTGTTGAAAAATTCTTAGTTCCTTTGTAAGTATACCACACAAAACTTTAAGAAAAGATATTTTTTCACATGGCTTTTCCATGAAACTTTTTAAATGAAGGCCTTAAAGTACAAGTGGATGGTAATCCACAAAATATTCGTTGAAACTGAACAGATGAGATTTATACAGGGGCGAATGCTAGTCACAAAAGTTAGGCTTGCTCTTTTATTCATAGGGGAAGATGGGCGGATATAATAATTCCTAATTAATAAAAATAATCAGACCCACATAGCCTAAATAATTTATTTTATAATTATGAAATCATTATGAGTCATGGATCATATTCGCTTATCAGATGTAGAAGTTCGATATAATATAAGAAACATGCCCAAAAAAACAGTTATTTAGTTTTTTCGACCCTGCCAACCAATGCATATTTTTATATTGAGCTGCACTGAACGAGCGCACATATTCTCTATAATGTCTGTCTTCTCTTGAATAGTCCTTCGGGAAAATAGATTTAATAATAAGGTTTCAATAACACACAATTCCGAACTCATTGCAATACTTCAAATTAATGTTTAAGAATTAATAATACATGCAGCAGCTAACACATGCATTTCGCTCATACAATTACATTGCACTCGCAAATCACAGCACATTCCCGCTGTCAATACTGCTCTGTATAACGTTAAATAGTCGTTGGTGTAGCTCTCGGACCAGAGCTTCAAACAACACATAACAGAAGCATGTGCGCCTAGGACGGACTAAGGAGGAAGGCACTTGCACGTGCGTCATATTCTCGCTATTTCTACGTCTTTCCTGTAGCCCCGAGAAAAGAGCAAGCGTTGCGATACTTGCGGTGTGCAACCTGCGGATGGTATTACGCCTATACAATGTTCCAAAAATCAAAATAAATTTTAATATACGTAATCCCATTTTGAGAAATACACATTCTACGAAAATATTGGGCTTGCACAGCAAGCATAGCATGCCCTGAGAAATCGCCCCTGGATTTATAAATAGGAAAAGTATGCAATGCAACTCAGCAACAAAATGTGGCAGTTATTTTATTCAAAAGCATAATAAGTAGGACTATCGTACATATTTCAAGGTGCAAAATGTTTGCCAACGCTCTGATTTGTAAATGCATTTCTATTTTTCAGGTTATGTATCAAAAATCAAATCACATATATTATTATGTGGGCCTACATAAACAAACTCAAAATAAATATGCATTTCAAATTCAGAATCCGTTACTTTACTCTGTGTCCACATTTCCTGCACAATCAAGACATGTGTAGGCCTACTCAGAATGTTCAGGACCAATTGGTTTCTGATAAGTAGAACAAGTGCATAAAAGCCACAAGGCATTCCTCACGTTGCCTCTTTCTTGGCAGCTCGATCCCTGCAATTTTGGCCATTACGCAAATTGAGAAGCACAATACAAGTTGTAAAAAGATTTGATTTATTAAATTAACGTTGATTTTATTTTGTTATTTTTATATAATTTTTTTCTGATCAAATTAATAGACACATCACTTAATTAATGTGTGTCAAATTCATTATTATATTGTTGACATTATATGTTTAATATTTCATCCTTCTATCATTTATAGTTCGTGAGAAAATGGAGCATTTGTTTAAAAATACAAAATAAAATCAACATTATTTTAAAAATTTAAATCTTTTTTTACAGCTTCTATTTCGTGTTAAATCTGCGCTAGTTTTCTTTATCTCTATTCTCTATTCTGGAAAAATTTCCTTATGATATATTCAATAGTTTCTGAGAAAATGCGTAATTTAATAAGCAAATTTATTATTCGCGTATTGGCGGTATAGGGTAGATAATCTCCCCTTAATCTGTATTCTCTACAATTTCGTCAATGATGGCATCTGGGAAAAATAATTTATAGAAATCTAAAATTGTTCTGGCATTGTTTGCCACTACTCTCATGTGCCTGGAAGATGTATAACAGTATTTTATCTCCATTTCGCATGTTAGCTCGAGGATGGACCACGGACTTTAATTTTATCTCTACATATACAGAGTTAACAATAAGTATGAAATATTGCTAGTAACTTCTTAAATTTTAATTTTACAAAAAAAGTTTTATACAAAGGCTGTTGAAGATAAACAATACAATATGATATCAGTATTCGAAAAAAGTTAGTTGTTCAGGCATACAGAGTGTGACAGTAAACTTTATTTCTTTTAAATGGCATCCTATATTCAGATTTACATACGTAAAATCACGTTGAGTAGGCCATAAAAGTAAACAAAACACTATCACCTGCCTCATAATAATACTGGGAACTCCTGTTTTATCTTTGTCTTTTTTCTAGAGATGGGAAAAGTTGCTTATTTTCTTGTAACAGTTCCAACTGTTCCGATTCCTTGAAAATAGTAGGTTCCAAATAACAGTTCCGAAATAACAGTACCAGATGTAACTACACAGGTGCACAGTGGTATCTTGGAACATGTACGTATGACAAGTATCTGATGGAAAAGTAGTATTACGGAACAGGTACGTACTACTAGTATCTAATGGAACAGTAGTATTTTGGAACATGCACATACGATTAAATGTAACAGTGGTATTTTGGACGCTAAATGACCACATACTTCCCTGTATGCCATGTGATACAGTATGATGTCATAATGAGCTGAGATGTGAATTCGTGGAAAAGAAATGTTTTCTAATGCCAAATTGAATTCGTAGATCAGATTTGTTCGAAGCAATAAATGTAATGTAATTTTAAATTATTTGTTAATTGGTCACGAAATCGAAGTGGATCCTAATGGTAAATAAAAGCTAACCTATGCTTTCTCTTCTGCTCAGCTGACGTTCACAATGGTGTTCAATTTCTCCAAAAATTAGTAAATAAAAGCTATAATCATTTCGCCCCTGTTAAAATTCATATTAATACCGTCATGAAGAGTAATAGGAAAATTTACCTTCGTAATTTCGTAAATAAAAAAAAAAAAAAACTTCAACAATACAGACCTATTGCAACAGAATTTAGTTTAATTTCAAGAATTGGTAATGAAATTAAACATATAACATATTTGTAAGTAAAACATAACCCATATATTTTCATCTCCCTTGATAAAATTCACAATAAAATTATACTCTAATACAGGCATTATGTTTATAATTTTTTTTATAGATAACATCAGTTTCAAGATAATTTGCGTATCTTTACCATTTATCTTTTACTTTAGTTTCCAACATTTATTTCAGTCCGACGAAAGGATTCCCACTTGTGCTTTCAACAGTAATGCCAAACATATTCCGTTCTGTGGAACAGGCGTTGTCATAATGTAGTTCCAAAGTGAAACGAGTATTTTGTAACAGCAAGTATTTCGTACTAATAGCTCAGAACAACACTGTTATTTTGGAACGTAGTATTGCGAGGTGCTGTTATTTTTTAATAAATTCTAAGCAAGGGACGGTTCCAAAATAACCGTTACGTTATTTTTTCCCCACCTCTACTTTTTTCGTTGCTGCTAAAATCTTATTATCTTAAGAATGAAGCATTCGGTCGAACTGCCATCAGAAATATACCATTTATGGTTAATATATATTTTTTTCAGTGCAATACTTTTGCCAGAGAACAATCGATGATGTGTTGAAAAGAAACTGAAGATATATAGGCTGCATTGAATCCACACGAATGCAGTTAACAAGATGATTGAGTTGGAAGGTTTCAGCCCCTCTCGTCGTGGAATAATTCTTTTCTTACACTGTACGAGAACCTGGCCACAGCGATGGACGACGGTGAGTGTTCATATTTATAACCTAGTCATGTTGTTATCATTTCCGTCCATGGAACATGTAATTAACGTCAATTGCTGTCTAATGGTGGAGAGAATTTATGTAACGTAACGTACTTAACTACAACACTTTCTCTCGTAAAAGATCCTGCATCATAAAGTTTCTTTAATCAACGAAATATTATCGAAACATACTCGTATTGTTTTGCAGCAGTCTTCTTCTTGCTGTTACATCACAGACTCATGAACTTGTTTGTTATTTAACGAAGCTGTGTCAGTTACTAGGTTATTTAGCGTCGATTGTATTGGTGATAGCGATATGGTATTTGGTGAGATGAAGCCATAGATTATTGGCATTCGCCTTATGGTTAGGAAAAACCGCGGGGGAAAAAAACCCAACCTGGTAATCAGTCCAAGCGGGAATCAAACCAGGCCCGAATGCAACTCCGGATCAGCAGGCAAATGCGCTACCGCTTGAGCTACGCCGGTGGCTCTCATGGATTCAAACCGATTGGTACGTCGGAGTTCTAGGAGCGATAAAAGTTATTAGAATAATTTTATCACAAGGGGTTAGCGACTCTAACTCCGAAACCAGCGGTCCCGGGTTCGATTCCCGGTTAGGACGAGTTGCCTGGGTGAGGTTTTTTCGGGGTTTTTCCCTCACTCCTATGGATGAATATCAGGTAACTTTATCAGACGTTTGGAACCCCACTCATCTTCGCCATTTCCTTTCCTCCCCCATCATCCTTTCCTCATCATCCCGTTTCTGGTTTTTCAGATCACTCTACAGGCGGCCTCCCGAAGCTGCTGACTGTCTCAACCAGCCTCCGTGGAATGTAGTTCAGCGATGTTGGATGTCTTCTGCATTGGCATCCGAGGCGGACCTACTCGGGGGAGGAGTTTCGCCTCGGATCGACAGGGGGGATCTTGGGGGAATTTGCCGAAGCAGGAATGGTAGGGGAGAGTTGGGTAGTATCGGACATCGGGTAATATCGGACAGTGAGCTTCTTTCATCTACAACCAGATGATAGTATGTTTCTGTGATGTCGCATACAGAAACGTAACCATGTCATTTAGGTACTACCATGTGGTGGTAGATGAAAGAAACGCACTGTCCGATATTACCCGATGTCCGATACTACCCACCTCTCCCCTATATGGATTCTGTCGGGCCACCGGCGTAGCTCTGTCGGCTAAGGCGCTTGCGTTCGGGCGCGGGTTCGATTCCCGCTTAGGCTGATTACCTCGTTGGGTTTTTTCCGAGGTTTTCCCAACCGTAAGGAAAATGTCAAGTAATCTATGGCGAATCCTCGGCCTCATCACGCCAAATACCATCTCGCTATCACCAATCCCAGAGACGCTAAATAACCTAGTAGTTGATACAGCGTCGTTAAATAGCCAAGTAAAATAAAAAATAAATAAAATTCTGTCGGCTGCAGGGACCGGTCGTGTGGTTAGGGCGGTGCACGCAATTCATTTCATATCGAGGATTAGCGCAATAGATCTCAATAGGTCGCAGTGCTGGGCCATATCCGTGCCCCCCTCAGTTAAATTCCATTCCATTCCATTCGGTTGGGGAAAACCTCGGGGAAAAAACCCAACCTAATAATCAGTCCAAGCGGGAATCAAACCAGGTCCGAACGCAACTCCGAATCAGCAGGAAAACGCGCTACCCTTGAGCTACGCCAGTGGCTCTCATGGATTCAAGCCCGATTGGTACGTCAAGAGTTCTAGGAGCGATAAAAATTATTAGAATAATTTTATCACAAGGGAAGTAAATCCTGTGTCCCAGGCTTAATAGGCTCAGCGTTAGCTCTCTGGTCTTCCATCCAGGCGACCATGATCCTATTACCGGCCTCATCATAACGGAATTTGTGGTGTGCAAATGGAACGAGTGAAATGGACAGACAAGAATAAGAAATGAAGTTGTGTTGAAAAGAATGGGTGAAGAAAGAATGATGCTGAAACTGATCTGAAAGAAAAAAAAAGAATTGGTTGTGTCGCTAGCTGAGAAGAAACTGCCTACTGAAGGATGCACTGGAAGGAATGGTGAACGGAAGAAGAGTTCGGAGCAGAAGAAGATACCAGATGATAGATGACATGGATCATATGCGGAGACAACAAGGAAGGTTGAAAATAGGAAAGATTGGATTTGCAGTGAAAGACCTACCATTTGGCAGAACACTATGTATGTATGTTAAACAGACTTTACAGTGGGGTTTTCTCCAGATACTCCCGTTTCCTTCTATGTGCCGTTTCATCAACATTTTCACTTTCCCCTCATTTCATCTCTCAACTGGAAATAGTAAAAATAGGCTGAGGTGAAGTCTTTTCTGATGCTAATATAGGATGAACTTGAAAATCCGGTCCTTGGGGCTTATCAGCTAGCCTACTTGTCTGAGCATGTGACCTGGCTCTCAGGATTGAGGCCCACCTGTCAGCATCGGATTCACGAATGTCACCCAGGCCACCTATCGGACTTCAACAATCATCACATATATATGGCGCACAATGGGCCAATGTAAACTCAAGAGCAAGGATACATCCTGGGTACAGCCCTTGAAAAGTCAGCCAGCCAGCTAGTCTAGATCGATTTCATGCATATCGTAGCTGCACCTTAAGCATTATCAATCATGCCTAGGACAAAGCTGTGTTTGTGTGAAATACATATATTTGTTATTAGTAGACAGTGGATGCGGATGACTTAAGGAAAAGTGAAGTTGTTTCGTATCGGAGTATATGGCACGTGCCGCGTCGTTCGTCTTTTGTGTACCTGGCGAGTACAGCAGCGTACATAACGAAGGAACCCCGGTCCACTTGCAACGCAATGTGTGCAGTTGTGTTATCCTGCTCAAGTATTTAGTACGAGTTGAATAGTGTAGTGCTGATCCATTCATAATGTCGAAATCAAAACGTTAAATTCGCTTAGAGACACGAAATGCAATTAAGAAGTATGAGAGTGACATTTTATGTATTAACGAAGACAATATCGTGTGTAATGTATGTAAATTTGAAATAAAAACCAGAACAACTCAGGCTATAGAGAAACATTGCAACAGTACATCGCACAGGAAACGCGTTGAAATGAAATCTGAGAAACCATCATCATCATCATCATCATCATCATCATCATCATCATCATCATTTAGTTGTGCGGGTCTAAGCGACACGTGCAACAAGATGCTCAGTGCAAATATTCCTCTAAAGAAATTGAGTGATCCCCATTTTAGAGTTTACTGCAACGCTGGTAATTGCATCAATGATGACGAGGACTGAACTTGCAAGGTATGTGCTACACTACCACAGTACGTTATTTTTCCTTCTGACAGTACGGAGATACAGTAGCATGTTGACATCGTCTGTTTACGTTTAAAACCTGTTGAGCCAATGGTCTGAATGAAAAAAAATGTAACATATAGTAAATGTGCACCTACATTCAACGATAAGTCATCCGGCATCCACTGTCTAGTTATTAGTTTCCTCCAAACATGTTCATAATTTTGGTGATCATCAAGCAATCGTCTAACGCAGTGATCGCCAAAAGCTGTGTCACGACACATGTCCCTGGCTCTACTCAAGCCTAACGAAGGCATCATATCCCCAGCCTCTTCTTATCCCCTTCGTTTCGTTACAAGTAGGTCGATATCAGTAGCGGACGTACATTTGTAACACTGTAAGTGTGTACGATGCGTGTTTCGAAATGTCTTTTGTGCGAGATCGTGCGTATTTGCTTGCTTTCCGCATCAGAACCAATACGCGGTAAGTGTGAAATACCACATTCAGTATTCCCAACGTAACACACACAACAATTTCCCTCTTCTTACCGCTTAAGCGCGACATTCATTTTACTGCTTTAGGCTTTTAACATATTATTTTTAGAGACGTTCAACATAGTAATAATTATAAATTGGAAACTTACCACTGCAATTTCACCTAAATTGCAATGTTAATTATTGTTTTTAAATATTTGCAAAAATTAAGTAAAGTCTACTACTCCACGAAACTTATTGCATTCCTGATACAAGTAACATTAAGGAAGCCGTGAAAAAATCAACAAGATTCCAGATGCGGATGTTATTACTGCAATATGTTATATAAATAATATTGTTAAAATATTAAAATGAAAAATACATCATTACATAACCTTACCGTTTGTTTTAAGTTCGCATTTATAGACTGGGGGGAGGGGGGGGGAAAGACAGACGTATATCACGGCCTGCTGGAGTATAGTAAACACAGAAAACATTTTATAGCAACAATGTTGAAGAAAGATATTTTGGTTTTCCGAAGTTGCCGTCATTAAACAGAAACCAACATGGAGATTTCATTGCAACTAATTAGAAATTCGTCTTTCAGGTATGTAATAAACGATCTTCGCACAAAATAATGTACGATACACGAGCGGTATGTCTGTTTTCATGTTCTCGGAAATTAAAAAAGCTCAACTACGTTTCGCTTTTTCAATCTTTTCCTCGACCATGAAAACGTCAACATACCTCTCTTGTAACGTATATTACTATTTCAAAGCAGAAAACGTTAAAAACAGAACATAAGTTCTTATAAACTTTTTTGTTCAGAATCACCAATATTATCACCCTCAAACCATGTACCTTCTCTCGTGACTCACCCTGTATGTTATTCACTTTATTTAAACATGTTTTCAGTGAATGGCTGTATAAAACAAAAATGTAAATTTCCGCTCGCTCGGAGTTGAATCGTTTCACGCGGAAAGATAATAACTTACGAGTGAAATGTGAATAACTAGTACTGACTAATACAGTCACCAAATAGGCTATGTTGAATTATCTTCCCAACACGTTAATTTCATAGTAAGTGCCTAGTGTCCTGGTTGAACTGGTTATAGCGGAAATATTTCAAGGGATAAAAACTAATGTGTTACTGGCAGCTGAGTAACGAATTTAATGTATGAGGTCAAATGGTAAGAAGAGGAAATGGACTTACTTTTCTCATATACGAGATTGTCACATTAGACCGTACAGTGAAACACGAACTGAAATTTACATTGAAATAAGCGTAAGATATAATTACTGTTAATGTTAATGTGCATCCGTGTTATAGTGAGTCAAGAAAAGTAGGAGGAAACTTTAGTATATGCCGGTTTCTTCACTGCCAACATTTACATTACAATACTAAAAAAGAGCAAGTTTGTCTTTATTTGTCGAATGCTTATAAAAGGCACTTTTCAATGCTAACAATTTGATTTGTGTGTACGAGGTTCAAATTTTGGGGTAAGGAGGTAGGAAGGTAACCTTATTCTCAGTGGCGGTGCGTCAATAATAGCACAAGAGCACGTGAACACCTTGTTTCCATTAATGCACGATTAGTTTTATTATATTTTAATACCGTATTGACGTAGTGGAGATGTATATCAGAATTGAGTGTTTTAAAGTTCCCGCATCTTGTATAAACTTCTTATGTAAACTTGGTAACATGCGTTCACGTACAAGCCGTGCTCTTTTCAAGAAGGTTACAGGAATTTCACGCATGCGGGGGAGAAAATTGTCTTTCGCTGACCACATATGATTCGTCAAGAGCACAAAGCGTTAAGTGAACAGTGAATCTATCCTATAGATGTCAGGTGCATATCTCGAGGAGAAAATTTAATAGTCTGTATTTTAGCCTGTAGGTGCCAATATTTCTCACTGTTGGAACGTTTACTTTATGTGGATGTGTGTACAGTGCTGCTACGAGAGTGTAGTTAGTGAATTACTATACTTTAGTGTTAGCATAATAGCATAGTTTGGCTTTCAAACACGTGCCATGGATAAATTTTATCTATGCACGTACTGGCTGAATGTGATGGTGGTGTATATTATTTAAGAATAATATTTACTGGCATGTATTTATAGTAGGCCTAATCAATCTATGCGAATGAGGTTACAGTACTGGTATAGGGTATAGTGTATCAGTGTGTTGTGAACCGAAATATATTACTGAACACACGCTTTTGTAAATAACGGTACTGTGGTATGTATTAATTTTTAACAAACGTAAACAATGAACTCTGTTCAAGTAATTTTGAACAGTAAACAAGTGGGTAAACTGGCTTACCAGGAAAAATTGGAAATAAAAAGACTGGTTTTCATTATTATTATTATTATTATTATTATTATTATTATTATTATTATTATTATTATTATTATTTTATTATTATTATTATTATTATTATTATTATTATTATTATTATTATTATTCAGTGACGAAGCTTTTAAGTGGCTTTTGAGGCTGAGCCTACCCAAAAAATTTGAGTTATTATACCTAGTAATAGTATAATTTCGTAATAACGAAGTATCGTGACATTTGTTTCACTTCGATTCTTCCATAATATATTAAAATCACTGTTGGCAGTCATTCCAGGATGCACAGTTCAGTGCGAGAGGCTTACGGCAGAAGCCTCGTATGGACGGCCTCGCTCACAGGCAGCGGCACTCACAAGTTCTATGGAAGGTCGGGTAGGAGGGGATATCGATTCGCTACGACTCAGTAGTAGGAAGCGGGGCTAGCCTCAACCGCGATGTTGGTGTTCTGTGAATGCGCTGAATTGTTGAGTGTTAGTTTAATCAAAATTGCATGCGCACGTATGTGTGTGCTGCATACTAATTTTTTGTAAAATGGCTCATACTGAGAGAACATGAGGTCATTATTTGCAGGATTAAAAGAGAAACCGTTTTCAAGTTGAGCTTATGAAACAAAATGAGCTTACAAAGGAGATGGACACTACATTTACATATTAAAATAGCGGATGGAGAAAGTTAAATAAAAATTTTCAATTTTTATAGTATAAGAAATATCTTTGGCTAACAGGATGCTCTGAGACAATTAAGTTATATTGTTTCGCCTCTATTCTGTTAGAGATGAAAATGAGTGGTCATCATCTTCTTGTAGGGTCTGTGTTTCAAAAAATATTTTGATAGAAAAGTCGAGAAACATCTTACTTACTTACAAATGGCTTTTAAGGAACCCGAAGGTTCATTGCCGCCCTTACATAAGCCCGCCATCGGTCCCTATCCTGTGCAAGATTAATCCAGTCTGTATCATCACATCCCACCTCCCTCAAATCCATTTTAATATTATCCTCCCATCTACGACTCGGCCTCCCCAAAGGTATTTTTCCCTCCGGTCTCCCAACTAATACTCTATATGCATTTCTGGATTCGCCCATACGTGCTACATGCCCTGCCCATTTCAAACATCTGGATTTAATGTTCCTAATTATGTCAGGTGAAGAATACAATCATCTACTGTAAAATAAGATATAAGGTAAGCAGATTTTTTTCAGCCTATTCAGTACTTACACCTTAGCTTCGTCACTTTATTATTATTATTATTATTATTATTATTATTATTATTATTATTATTATTATTAATTGCACGCACTGTATTCTTCGCCTGACATAATTAGGAACATTAATCCAGACGTTTGAGATGGGCAGGGCATATAGCACGTATGGGCGAATCCAGAATTGCATATAGAGTGTTAGTTGGGAGGCCAGAGGGAAAAAGATCTTTGGGGAGGCCGAGACGTAGATGGGAAGATAATATTAAACTGGATTTGAGGGAGGTGGCATATGATGATAGAGACTGGATTGATCTTGCTCAGGACAGGGACCTATGGCGGGTTTATGTGAGGGCGGCAATGAATCTCCGGGTTCCTTAAAAGCCAGTAAGTAAGTAAGTAAGTAAGTAAGTAAGTAAGTAAGTAAGTAAGTAAGTAAGTAAGTAAGTAAGTAAGTAAGTAAGTAAGTAAGTAAGTAAGTAAGTAAGTAAATAAGTGACAGGAAGATATGAGGTAATTAAGTTATATTTTTTTTCCTCTATTCTGTTTGGGGTGAAAATGAGTGGTCATCATCATCTTCTTGTGGGGTCTGTGTTTCAAAAAATATTTTGATAGAAAAGCCGAGAAACATCTGCTATATAATAAGACATAAGGTAAGCAGATTTTTTCAGCTTGCTCTGTATTTACACCTTACCTTCGCCACTGTATTATTATTATTATTATTATTATTATTATTATTATTATTATTATTATTATTATTATTATTATTATTATTAATTTTATTATTATGACCATTCACGGCGTATAAAAAGGAGTGATTAGGCCTATACTCGTAATATTAGTTATTTGAAAAGTACTATTTCGATGTAAAGTGACGAAATTGTTATTCTGCTGTAAAAAATTACTTCTGGGTTATAGGTTTCATATCGTCCTTGTTCCTGCAATAACTCCTATGCGACATATTTATCGATTTTCAATTTTTTGCACTATTAAATAACTTAAATAGTGATACAGCAAATAATAAAATCTCCTATATGTAATTATATTGCTTTGTTTCGAAAATGTAAGAATTCACAGTCTCCTATGTACGGCTGCCATAGGATGAATAAATGGGTTTTTCCTTCCTCCTGAAAGATTTTATATTTTGCACATAGGAGTTATTGCAGGAACAACGACGATATGCTGACTGTTGCAGTATTACCAGGCGTAGTGAAGACAGGTGCGTACCGGTACGAGGATGGAACGCGGTACGTAGGGGACTGGAACCAGAGGGGCCAGAAGCACGGGATGGGGCACCTCTCCCTGCCCGACGGCACGCGATACGACGGCGCCTTCCAGAACGGCCTCTGCGGGGGGCTCGGAGTTATGTGCTTCCCTGATGGGGCCAAGTAAGTAGCCTACGAACCGGACCACGTCTGTGGCTCAAGTAATAGCGCCTTGATCTTCCGTGCAGGCATGAATGGATATTGCAAGTTAAAATAATAATAAAATATTGATTGGCTTTTATTTATTTTGTTAAAATAGTTCTCTCCACTTTTAGGTCAACGTCCTGAAGTACCTCCTCTGCTTTGTTTGTACAGGGACATCATTTTATTTTCACTTCAATTTTTATTGTACCCGAGTTTTTGAATGTACTTCACTCCCACCCACTCTACTAGTAAACTTCCAACCGTTCTCCACAGAACCAAGCGTATACAGTCAAAGTCGCCTTACAGTCATAGTAAACACAAACAGTACTGAATTAGTGAATATAGTACCTTCCAGAAATATGGTCGCTTTCAGGATTGTATCATATTCTCTCACAGATGCTGTCGTCCGTTTGCTTATGTCGCATCCTGGTTTCCCCCACCCGCTTCTGCTCGTCCCTCTGTAAAGGCTAGTGGCTGGGCTGTCTTAGCTCTTTTCTGAAAACATTAATTTCTGTTAGGAATTGGACGTCTATGTAATATTATACAACTGTTTGAAATAACTTAAATAAAAGGGCCTTGTTAATTAACTGTCACGTGATTTCTCTCCTTTCTACGACCCTACGACAAAATCACTTGGACGGACAGTAGATAGCATGTCTGAGTAATTTTATCTTTTCGTATCGGGCAGAAGTGAAGATTGAATTTACAGCACGTAAGTTATTTTTTTATAGAGTAGGTACAGAATTATTTCAACTTGAGTTACTAGTACGAAGGACGAAACTGGTAATTGGAATTAGGTACAATAGTCTATAGTGCGATAATGTACAAAAAAGAACTAAAGCCTGTATGGAAATGAATGGCCACCATATTAAAAATGTGTTTATGCTCGACCATGCCGAAATGTAATAATTATACACCTGGTAGCAGACCTTTAATGCATGTCATTAAAGTACACCTACTCATTAAAGGTCAGGTCTTTCAGCCAATGACGACTCAGGTTACAACTGTTCAGCCAATGACAGGTCAGCTTTCTACCGTTATAAAACCGCAAATATCGATTATTCTCGGATATGCAATCGAAAGAGAATTAGCGAAAAGTCACGGAGGCTGGAAATCCAATACTGTCGCAGAAGGTTATGTTCTGTTACTATAATAATTAGCGTTAATTGTGAATAATATTCAAATAAATTCAATTTGTCATCTCGTTTTTCAATGTCTAATTTAATTTCAATGTTATCTATGTAGGTTCTTATGGCCTAGCAAGGTCAAAGTGGACATCTGTTCCTCGGAAAAAATCAATACTTTTGCGTCTGCGCACATCTCACAACATACGGGACATTGCTCAATATAATATCAAGTTAGAAATATGGTCGAGCATAAAAAGTCGTATGGAACTCGCCTACAATGGTAATTAAGAAGCTCGTATGAAAATTATGAAACTCGCTTGCGCTCGTTTCATAAATATCCTTACTCACTTCTTAATTATCTTCATTATAGGCTCGTTGCATAATGTACTATTAAATATCCATATTATGATTATTTTTCAATTTAACATCATTCTCTATAGTGTACGCTAATGTGCTGTAGAAAGTATTATGTATACTGCATAATTAATACGTCCGAATGGACAACTCAGTTCGTGAGTAAAAACTCTTATTGTTAATACAGTACTGTATTTTGATTAAAGAAAAACCTAATGAAAATTATCAAACTCAAAATCGCGATATTTCCTAGTTTACGTAAATGGATGAACTATTTTTCTTCCCTCCTATACCTAGTAAAGTGATTTGTTTGTACACATTTTACGCCGGTATCATCGAACTCTAGTCGTGGAAAGGGGTAGCAAACGGTGTTTCCGGTTCTCGACCGTTAATCCAAAGGTATAGCCAGGTTAATATTAGAAATGTTAGTAAAAATAAAATGATCTCCCTGTAGTTATGGATCATTTGAAGGGTTCAGAGCCGTAGTGGACCAAGCGCCATTTATTAAAAACGGAGAAACCAAGAGTTAAAGTTAAGTAAATGCCATAATTTACTGAAGATTGACGTATCATTTAGTTTTAATGTGTATAATTTATATTACTTGCTATATGTTTCTATTAAATTATGGTAATAACTTCATTTTAACCCTTGTTTTCTACGGTTTTAGTAAATGGCGCTTGGCCCACTATGGTTCTGAACCCTTCACTTTGAGTCTCACCATACGACGCATGTATTCTGGATGCGTGCTCCTGCAGAGATGTCTGCAGTATTATTACACGTTGACCTACAGAGTTGTCTTGTAGATACATCCATCCGCAAAAAGGGGAAAATATCTGCTTCATCCGAAACTGAATTTCAAATGAGAAAATAACATAAACATCTGTAAACAATATATTTCTGATCAATGAGGAATTATGCAAAATTTTAACTACATATAATATTTGAAGGGTTCAGAGTTCAGAGCCATAGTGGGCCAAGTGCTATTTATTAAAAACTGAGAAAGCAATGGTTAAAGTTAAGTGAATACCATAGTTTAATGAAGATTGACATGCCATTTAGTTTTAATATATATAATTTATATTACTTGCTATATGTTCACATTGAGTTATGGTGACTATTACACTTTTACTAAGTCATAATACTTTTGACCAGTAAAAAGGTACGAAAGGATGTCTTTCAACCAATCATGGCTGCTTATCGCGCGATTTTATCACGTCCTTAGCATTTGTTTAATTTTATCGCTTCCCTAGCATTTGTTTATTTTTATCACTACCCTAGCATTTGTTTCTTTGTTTGCCAACATTTCAAACTACACTTGTCTGGACGTCAAAAAAACAGAAAATTACAAACCACTCCAGTCGATGCACAACAGTTTCAAGTATGACTCGCATTGGCATTCAAGAACAAGAATTAATAAAGATCACTGGTCATAGCTATGCTTCTTCCCTGAATCCCTATTTACAAATAAATGAAGAGCACCATTCGGAAATCCTGAATAAGTTGAGGAATACACCATGTACATCAACGAGTTCCACTTCTTTCACGCACACGTCCAATATAACATCAACTGAACCACCAACCACTAAAACATTCAAATTTGAAAATTGTACTTTCAATAATTATTCCTTTTAAAATTATTCATGTTTATTTTTTATGTCATAATCATTAATTAAAACTTTTCTTGTTTATTTCATCATCTCTAATTAAAACTTTGCTAACACTTGTTTATATTATTTAGGTTATGTTATAGCTTCTGCTGTATGATATTATGGATAGTCAGGTATCAGAGATTGTTTTATACTAAGCTTTATTGAAAATCATCTGTCAAGTGACGCTGATTACTGGGATTCGGATAATTGAAGTGGAATGCAACTATTTTAATAAAAATGAAACTGAATCAACAAAGCCTTCTTGACTAGTAACCGTCTACAGAGTTGAATGAAGATTCCATAGTTGGCACAACTGATAACAAGAAAACAGCTAATCATAACACACTACTGCCATCTAGCATGCATCTAGCGTAATATTTGTCATGTTGAGATGGTACAATAATACATTTGAAGACAGTTGTATTTTCGTAAGTCAATTAATATTTTGTTGTATTGGAGTACTTCGTTACTTCTAATGTTTATATACTTTCTTATAATCGTGTAATAGTCAATTAAATCCCACTCGAGTTTTGATTTTATCTAGATAAATCAAAACCTCTAGTGAGATTACTGTTCATAACTTCATTTTAACCCTTGTTTTCTACGGTTTTAGTAAATGGCACTTGGCCCACTATGGCTCAACCCTTCATTTGTGCTGAGATAATAGCCCTGTATCACCTAGCCAAACTGATTCAATATTATTTCGACAGGTACGAGGGGGAGTTCATGCAAGGCTGGTTCCACGGCCACGGAGTGTTCTGGAGGTCAGATGGAATGAAATTTGAGGGAGAATTTCGTGGTGGTCGCATCTGGGGTCTGGGTGAGTAACACTGCTGGAATTTGGAAGCAACACACAATCTAACATACATTCTATGAATTACCGAAAAATTTTAGAGGCATGAGTAGGCTAACCATGATAAAAATCAAAACTTAATTTTCCTAAAGTTGCAAAGTAATAAAATAATAATTATAAAATTCATTTACTTAATTTACTTCAAGAATTAGATTATTTGACCTTTCTTGCCCCCTCATAACAATTCCAAATAGACACTAGCTATTCACAACTAGCTGGACTTATTAAGAAGTCACAGGACATATTATTTAAGATAATGGGGAGATGCATTTTCTCTCGTCTGTAAAGGATTCAGGACAAACTTTATATATACTGTACAGTTGTATCAATATTTCAGTATCAATATTTATTTTATATACATGAAAAAAACTATTATATACATAAAACAGAAATACAATACCTTAAATATTTCATTATGTTATTCTGTGACTAAATTCAGAAGTTACTGTTGGTATAATTCAGTCCGCCGAGTTAGCTCTGTGGTAGCGAGTCTGCCTCGAGACTAGCCGGCCTGAGTTCGATTCCCGTCGGGTCAAAATTTTCGTATGTAATTTCTGTACTTCGAGACTAGATTGTGAACCAATATGCCTAGTTTAAATCTCAAATCTCTCCGCAGTGCATATGAAGAGAAGGTATATGTCACTGTTGATAGTGATTCGTCCGTCGGATTGGGATGTTAAACCTGACAGCCCCCTTGGTGCAATTCGACAGGAATAGGCTACGTGCGAGCACCGGGTTTTCCCTTCTCCCTTCCACATCTTCATAATCATTCTCACTTATTCACTACACTGCACTTACACGAACACTTACACATATACTCGCCCTAGTACACGACATAACTCTCCACATATACACATCATGCACAGTGTGATCCGCCGAAGTGGTGTGCAACTTGAAAATGAATCACAGTCCTGCTATCTATCCGCAATATGCGGAACCCCAATCACGCAAGTGAAGTGGGTAGACATTGGATACACATACACCGGTGGTATTACGGAGGAAATACACGATCTTCACTCCGTCTCATGTTTTGAGTGGTTGTAAGGGTTGAAGGTGCATGTGATTTATATTATTTGTGACGAGAGACGAACAAGGATTGACAGAAGAATAGTATTTCAATGTTTTAAATTCCTTATTATTTGGCTAGAGTTCCGTTAATTTTACAAACCAATTTGTATAGTTGTATCTGAGCACTAACATTTCTGTTTGTAGAAGTTTACATTGGAGGCATAATAGTAGATCTTGTCTCTAAAAATGTTAACACTTAAATGGTTAGTAATTCACTTTATGTTTATGTGATTAGCCTATACACAGGATCTTAGAGGTAACTGTTTTCATTTCTCCAAAATAAGTTAGGGCATGGTATTTACACAGTTATAATGAATTTTTCATAGCTATTGTAAAAATGTCCACAAGATTCATCGCGGAGCAAGACGAAATATAGCAGCAGGGATGGAGATGTTTCAGTCTCTCACGGTGATTCGCAAAAAAATACGAAGCTTACTTCAACAATACAACATCTAGATTAATTTATTTACCGCATTTATGACAAGTTCGTCGAAGTCAGCTCAATTGCTAACGATTACAAAGCGAACAGCGGTCGACCACTCGACCACATGCAGACTGGTTCCTTGAAAATACAGTTGCTGTAGAGGAGGTTTCTTTACGTAGTCTAAGCAAATCAACAGGACGATACAGTGCAGAATCTGACCTCTCTAGGTAAAAAAATCTTGAGGAAGGATCTTGGGATACGACCATATCATATGCAGATTGTACAGACCTTACATCTTGAAGACAAAGTCGCACGGAGATGGATTGGTAGAGGAGAACCAATGCAATGGCCAGCACGTTCGCCGGATTTTACTCTCTGCGATTTTTTTGTCTATGGGATATGCTGAAAGACCGTGTATATGCAACCAAACCAATCTGCGAGAGAAAATAACGGATGTAATTGCAACAATTCCACAAGAAATGTGCGTGCAAGCTCTGCATGCCACATGGGAAAGGTTCCTTACATGTATTGTACACGATAGTAAACAAGTGGAGAAATTTTGAAGTTGGTGTACATAAGTGCAATCACTACGCTTATAAGTGTAAACATTTTTTATTTTAGAGACATGCTGTGTTATAAAGAAATGCGGTCTCTGTTGTGATTTATTTCTGTGATAGCTGGTGTTACGATAAATTGGTAATATTATGATTTTTATAGATACCTTTAAACTCTGTTTCTTCTTTATCTCGGAAAGTTTTGGTTTGGATATAATATGCTTATGTAAATACTCCTAACAATAAAAATCATTTATCTGACAGGAAGGGTTTGGGAGGTATTAATGTCCACTCCACCTCATTTAGCTTATACTCTTATGCAGAGAATTGTAAATGATTTTAAGTAAATCATCATTGTATGTCACTTTTCCTAATTATTAAGAACAAAGGTTTTTAAAGTAAAATTATTATATTTCACGTGCATCATTTACAGTTGAAGTGACTCGTAAATGCTGAACAAGAACAAAATTCTCATAGTTATAGTAAAGAATAAACCACAATATGCTGACAGACTTCCTATAAAACATATTACGCGAAAAATATGACAGGGTCTGTATATTGCAGTGGAACGTTTACGTTCTCAATTGAGTGTTATTGTGCTATTAGATTTTTAACGAATTGGTTCTTATGTTTAATGATTGTCAGTATGATTGAGAATGAAGTAAGTAAATTTAATTCAATTTACTCATATGTGTTGAATTATTTTCGATTGTTTTTCCTTCATATCTTTATTGAATATAAGCCTATCTGTGTAAGTATTTAAAATGGAATCACAGTATTTTATCTGAATGATCCGTTGCTAAGCAAGTGACGTCAGAATAGTGTAACGTATTTCATTACTGTTGCAAAGAAACTGACGTCAAATATTAATGTTTTCGTAACATTTCAATCATTTGACACGAGCATAAAGTTTTCATGTTAAACATAACAGTTGAAGATACCATTTTGTTCGGTTTGTGTCTTTCGTCCACTACCTTTTGTCCACAATTTGTTTCGTCCATTACCTTTCATCCACTCACTTTCGTCCACGTTCTCTTATCCACAACCGATTGATCCATACAATTTTACGTCCATCCATACATTTTGTCCACACGTTTTATGTCCACAACCTTTCGTCCATCTTGGAAAACATATTTGTTTCCCATCTACTGTACAATTACAACACCAGAAACATGGTTATGGAATGTGTACGAAGTAGTCTTGAATGAGGAACAGAGGATTAACAATGCCGTCGAATGTTGGAATGGTAAACCAAAAAAGACTCATGGTTGTTCATCATCGCAGAATTTGGAAGTTTTTGGAGGTCTTGCTGGATGAACAGGAACCAAATGAGAAGATGATTACTCAACGGTTGGAAGGACACACGTGAGTCCGTGCACCATTAAGTCAGATATATGTCAATAATCATGAACGCACCAGGGAAATGGTTATATGGTATGAAGACTACAAGAACGATGGCCGGTTGGAAACATATCTGTGAGGAATTTCATGTAGTTTAAAAATTAACCCTGCTGAAGTTCTTCGGGAAGAAGAAAATTATGATTAATCATGTTTATAATACAAACAGTATGTACATCAACAACACTTTTAATTAATTGATGAACTAAGTTCATCAATCAATTATATTCAAGTGTTAAAAGTGGTGTACGCAAGATTCAAAATGAACACTTTTAAATTTAAATAAATTACTTTTTCACCAAATGAATTATGTTCCATGTCATCTTTTGTTTTGCCATAGTGGACGAAATGGTCAGTGGACGAAAACATAATGGACGAAGAATGAAAATGGACTAAATGATCAGTGGACAAAACTTAATGGACGAATCATGAAAAGGCCAAATGTGCCAGTGGACAAAAAAGAAAAGTAGACGAAACGTAATGGACCAAAGGCCCTATAACGTTTTGTTCCGTTGTAATGAATTAAAAATGAATCGAATTCTCACTGCATATTTCAGGTCTTGTGACGTTTAGCGACAACAGTCACGGTTTCCCGAGGAACGAAGGATTCTTCCAGGACTGCAGACTCGTACGCAAGAAGCGCTGTCCAGACGTGGTGCAACGAGCACAGAAAGTGGCACTAATGGCGCGTGCGCAGTGTAGCTCTTAGAATTAGTGAACATTTCATTGCAATTACTTTTATCTTACAGTTCCCCCCCCCCACAAAAGTCACTTACAAATCATTTAATATATTTACTTAAAGGAGCATTGAACAATTTTTTTTATGTTATAGACAACAAAGAGCTGTTGACAGTACCGAAAACCCCAACTCAAAATATCAAATGGTTTTCAATATACGAGAGAAGGAATTTTGTCCACCTTTGCTGCTGACGTCACGTTGCCGCATCCTTAGCTTGCGTTGTGTTCGCTCGCAGCTGCTTAAAATACTTTGTTGTGAAAAGAAGAGCGATATTTTTCGCAATTTGGACATAAATTGAGGGGCTCAGTAGAAAAGAGGCCCAAGCTACAAAACCTAAATTTTGTAGGAGAAATATTTATTCCACTGAGATTCTCTTTCTTCAAGTGAAGAAAAAAACATTTATAAATGGTTACCATGTCCGGTAGACACATGCCACACAACTAGAAGTTCATAAAAGTGGAACTATAGTCCCGTCGCTCTAATTTCCGGCAGCCAACCTCGTTGCAGGTCGGCTACATTTAAACGTGTCCGTCTTGTGATTCGCTGAGGAAGACGTTATTCATTTCTTAAGGCTCGATAAATACTTAATATAATCGCCCGCCATTTTGGCTCTTTCGTTGGCGTTCGCAGAAAGCACACGAAGACGTTATTTGCCGCTCAATTATTTGCTGAATTACAGTGCGTTTGATTTATTATCATAGGAGCTACGACATGATAATGTTTAACGGTGTTGCAAATAGATTCCTCGTATGGTAGCTCGGCGACGAAAGAACAAAAATTGCGAACGATACTACCTACCTAGACTTTATAGAGCCTTCACTTCCTAAGACGTAAGCAAAGAGGAGGAGTCACGCCGGGAATAACAGCGTCGCGATTATAGATGGTAATCTCTGTAGGATTATCGAAGAAACTAAAAATCAATAAGAATGTGGCATGGGACTCTTTTCCACTGAGGCCCTTAATTATAGTGAATGTACGAGTAGCGTGATTAACTAAAGCAACAATGGACTTGATGCAGTACAGCGCAGCAGTGTGACGTCAAACTCATTACCAATATCACAGCCACCTTAAATTAATAACCCATGCTGTTGTGAGAATTGGCAACATTGGCAACAATGATCGAAGATTGCAATGGAACTTTAATTTGAATTAACATTTAGTTCTTTTAAAAGGCGGTATTGTTTTTAACAGCTGCATGTTTTAATTTTACTGTACTGTGGGAAAAATATAACTGTAGGAATTACTATAATAGTTTTTTATATTTATTTAACTTGCCAAACCTAAAAATATTGACATTTCATTTTAGACGTAGTCTACAGATACGGAAATAAAATTTGGAACTTCCTTATTGTGTAAGTTTCGCTTACAACATACTGGATATGTGCAGTAAACAAGAGCCTCTATATTGTATTATATCGTCGTTGTTCCTGCAATAACTCCTATGTGCAAAATATAAAATTTTTCAGCAGGAAGAAAAAAACACATTTATTCATCCTATGGTAGCAGTACATAGGAGACTGTGAATTCTTACATTTTTGAAACAAAGATATATAATTACATATAGGAGATTTTATTATTTGCTGTATCACTATTTAAGTTATTTAATAGAGCAAAAATATGAAACTCGATAAATATGTCACATAGGAGTTATTGCAGGAATAACGACGATATGTTACTTGTGGACAGTCGTGTGAAATTGTTGCCTACTATAGGTAGATCCCATCAAGACTCGCTCCAAATTTTAATTCCATATCTGTACATATGTGTATCGTTAAAATTGAGTAATTATTAAGATTTTAGATGCCTAACTAGACCATGCCTGTCAATTGAATTGAATTTACTGGAGGGGGGCACTATGGCCCAGCACTGCGACCTGTTACGGACTATTGCGCTAACTCTCAAGCTAGGCTTATTCCCAAACCCACATCGGCTGACTACACTAAGGTTCGCTGCGTACTCAGGTGTCAAGCAGGCAACCCCCCTCGTCCATAGGCCAGCCCCCTCCGTGCGTCGCCAGCCGGCGATCGAGGAATGCTATGAAATGATAACGATATGGAGAAATGGTGACGAAATGATGTAAATGCCTAATCTGGGGAAAAACGGGAGAACCCCGAGAAAAACCCCAACTGTGACATTGTCCACCACCATGCCTGTCAAACTCGTGCACCGAAAGTGTGAAGGATTGCTTATGTACCTAATAGAAAATATGAAGGGTTCAGAGCCATAGTGGGCCAAGCGCCATTTATTAAAAACGGAGAAAGCAAGGGTTAAAATTAAGTGAAGATTGACATATCATTTAGATTTAATATGTATACTTTATATTACTTGCTATATGTTTCCATTGAATTATGGCAATAACTTCATTTTAACCCTTGTTTTCTACGGTTTTAGCAAATGGTTCTTGGACCACTATGGTTCTGAACCCTTCATATACAGACAACTCTGCCACTCTATGCTTGTGCAGTGTTGAATGTAGTTCGTATGTCTCAGTATTAGTTACTCTGTGTTGTTTACCTGGATGCCTGTATTAACTGTGCAGTGGCGCTTAGATATGATGGCATCTATTGTGTATTTCAATCCCGGGTGGGAAGACCAGTATTTCTGTGTATTACATAATGGAAAAGATCGGTGTTTCATCAATCAATCAATCAATCAATCAATCAATCAATCAATCAATCAATCAATCAATCAATCAATCAATCAATCAATCAATCAATCAATCAATCAATCAATCAATCAACCAATCTCCTTACTGTATCCAGCTGTTTGCTGACAACATAAAGTCCACTATAGTCCACTGTAGTCTTTTCAGGTCTTGTTTTTCATGAGAAATGAGGGGTATTTTGATCGGTGTTCATTATAGATGCCTGTTGCTAGTAACCAGAGTTGGGGTGTAGTCAATATATACTGCAGGGCTGTGTCTTCTGCAACTGGTATTGATGATTTTAATTTACTTCTTTTGAGGTTTATGGATGGACAGTATAGAAGAATGTGTTTCAGATCTTCATCATGATTATTACACCACAGACAAGTAGGATTATCAGAAATGTGAAATCGGTGTAGGTACAATTGAGTGACAATGTGACCTGTTCTGGCTCTTGTTAAAAATGTTTGAACATGTCTGGGCAAGTTTTTTATATTTCCAGGTCATTTGGTTTCTTTTGTACAGACTGTAAAATTTTTCCTTTGTCGGAAGAGAGCCAATTTTTGGTCCATAGGTTTATAAAATGAGACTTTACTGAAGCAAAGGCATTGGATAGAGATAATATCACTTGAAGAGGTCTTGGTTGCAAATATGTTAGAATATTATTCCACGTATGCCACAATGACTAGGTAGCCATTGAAATGTTATTTGCTTTTAGAGTTTGTTTAGTTTACTTAGTTACTTCTGAATTGGAACAATTCTATGTGCGTATAGGTTTGGTACATATTTGATTATATTAAATAGAGTCGGTAAGTATGCAAATAGATTTTTCAGAAATTTGAGTAACACATTATAATATTAAGCGACATTTTACTCATTCGCATGCAGAAGCCTACGAGATGATAAATTATCAGGAACCGTCCGAGAGAAAGCCATTGACGAATATAAGTCAGAATTTGAGAATAATCCTCCATCTTATGCTACAAAAGCGCGGTTCGTGAGTGTTGTAAGATATGTAAACTTATTGCATTTTAGTCAAAACCATTCATTGAGGGAGAATTTGTTAGAGATTGTATGTTAGTAGGAGTGGAGGAAATCTTTCTGAACTGATATACACGTTCAAATCTATAAGCTTGTCTCGCAAAATTGTTGGCCAACGAATACTTGAAATGGGCGACAACTTGGAACAGCAAGTGTCAGATAAAGTTAAGGATTTTATTTCCTATTCTTTAGCGCTAGACGAGAGTACTGATATGAGAGATAATAATAATAATAATAATAATAATAATAATAATAATAATAATAATAATAATAATAATAATAATGATTTATTTAACCTGGCAGAGTTAAGGCCATACGGCCTTCTCTAACACTCAACCAGGAGTAAAAACTGCGTTACAGAAACACTACAAATTTACAAAGTACACACAAAACTGAATAAGATAATAATAATAAAATGTAAACAACAAGTAAGAAGAAATCAGACATAATATACAACATAGAGAAGGAAAGAAAAAAGCATAATAAAATGTGAACAGGAGGTAAAAAATAAACGAGACATACAAAGTATAAAAAAATAAGACAATTATTGATAATAATAATAATAATAATAATAATAATGATAATAATAACAAATAAGAATAGTAATGATGATAATAATAATAATAATAATAAATAATAATAATAAAATAATAACAGGCCTAGTAGTAATAATAATACTAATAGTAGTAATAAAATAGTGCAGTACAAAGCATACAATGAATACAATATTTTTAAGTATATACAGTAAGGAAAATTATGTTTATATATAACTCAACTTATCAACTTGAGATATGCCATTATCGGAAAATATGAAAACAAAAATATAAAATAAGTTACTGATACTGCACAACTAGCGGTATTTATAAGAGGGTGAACATTCTTCTCGATGTTGTTTCACTCAAAGATCGCACACGTGCAGAAAATATTTTTGGTGCTATAATGACAATAATGGCCAATTTTAAATTTCCTTTCCAAAACTTGATTTCTGTAGCAACAGATGACGCGCCGTGTATGTTGGGTCATGAGTTCGGTTTTGTGGGAAGATTAAGAAAATGTATAAGACAAAATTGGCTATCTTGAGATAATGTTGATAAATACTTGATGGCTCAGCTCCGTTTGTGCTCCTCAACACTGGATTCTGCAACCTACTTTGTAATTACTATTGTGTGCTAACGTGGCAGCGCAGCAGTAATTTTTATTATACATTTGACGGACCAATAGGCCTACTGAGAAAGACGAGAATGATGATAAAGTTATTACAGTAATAAACATATACCAACAGAGAGGTGCAAAGTATATGCACAATACCGGCGGAACTAGTAATATTAGTACAACAGCTCTACGTTTACGCACCCGCCCACGGTCGACTCTAGTAGAAGGTTGGAAAGCTCAACTTGGCAACACTGTGTTGTCTGCTGTTGTCAGTCATACTGCTGTTATACTTCACTAAGAGAACCAGAGAGTTTAATGCTAATATCAGAAGAAAATCGTTAAAAAGTTAATCATACGTCATACAAGGAGCCAGTATAATACATTACGGATTATATATAAATATATATATATATATATATATATATATATATATATATATATATATATATATATACTGGGTGATTCAAAAGTCGCGCGACATAGGACATCTCCGTTATTAGTGTAAGTACAAAAAATAGTTTCAAATAAATGTTTTAGATATTGATACGTGTAGTTCATGTGCAAAATTTAAAGAAAATCGTAAGAGCCATTTTTGAGAAAATTGCAACAAACCTGTTCGCGTTACAAGTAAAGTACCAAAACTGAGATGTCACATCTCTGGAGCGTACGAAACTTAAATTAGAAATGTGGTTTGGGTCGCATGCCGTAATTAATAAATTGTGTTTTTTTTGTGTTGATAGGGGAGTAAGTTAAGAGTAACAATGGCAAACTGAAACATTTTAGCACTTAAACTTTCACGACCTGTGTAATTGTTCCACAGGCACACTAATGGAGCAAGTGTTCAAATCGGTGACCATTTTGCTGACGGCACATCCATACACAGTTGAGGTAACTGCTCCGCACATTACGTAACACTGCAGGTGTTATTTGTGCACATTCTCTCCTGATATTTTCCTGCAGTTCATGCAGTTTTCGGGGTCTGTTGCTGTAAACTACAGACTTGAGATGTCCCCAGAGAAAAAAAGTCAAGTGGCGTTAAATCTGGCAACTTAGGCGGCCATTCCACTGGATCCCTGCTACCGATCCAACGGCCAGGGATAACTTCAGCAATTCGCGGACTGTCAATCTGAAATGTGATGGTGTTCCATCCTGCTGAAAGAAAAACTCACGTCTTCTTTCTAGAGGCAGATCATCCAAGTAAGGCAGGAGTGTAGCCTCGAGATGCTATCTGTAGAGTTGAGCAGGGAGCTTGTTGTTCAGAAACACGGGATCAATGACAACATCCCCGTGTATGCCACACCACACATTTAATCTTGGGTCAAACTGAGCCACTACAGCTATGTGGGGGTTCTCGATTGCCCAATACACAGCGTTCTGTCGATTGACTGTTTCGTTCAAATGGAAACAGGCCTCATCGCTCCAACAAATATCAGCTTCAAGGTTTGGCTGGTGCGTTCGTCGTTCAAGAAACCACTCACAGAACTGCACCCGAATCTGTGTCATCTGTGCAGTTCCTGCACAAAGCGCATACGATAGGGATGGAAATGATTGACGGATAGTATCCGGGACACGGATGCTTGACTGGTGCCACATTCTTGCGTCACTTCCCTGGTTGACCGTGATGGACTGATTATCAGCTTAGCTAGTACACTAGCTGCGTTTGCATCCCCTGTTGCTGTACAAGGCCGCCCTGAACGTTTTTTGTCGTGGATACTGCCTGCTGTCTTGAACCATTCCATTAAACGACCAATGCTTCCGTGATGTGGGGTAGGTTGATCTGAATGCCGTGTGTGATATTCTTCTGCTGCTTCCCTTAGACTCAGGCCTCCCGCATAGATGAGAACCATTCCCACCCTCTCAGGAATTGTGTACATTGTCTGTTGCTACCCGGTTCACTGTGAAAGTAGCACTTACTCACCTGTCTACACAAAAAAAAAAAACACAATTTATTAATTACGGCGCGCGACCCAAACCACAGTTCTAATTTAAGTTTCATACTCTCCAGAGATGTGACACCTCAGTTTTGGATGCGTTTTCCCTAACCAAACTGGTACTTTACTTGAAACGCGAACATGTTTGTTGCAATTTTCTCAAAAATGGCTCTTACGATTTTCTTTAAATTTTGCACATGAACTACACGTACCAATATCTAAAACATTTATTTGAAACTATTTTTTGTACTTACACTAATAACGGAGATGTCCTATGTCGCGCAACTTTTGAATCACCCTGTATATATATATATATATATATATATATATACATATATACATATACATTTGCAACAAAGTAAAGTAATCCTCTTATATATTTTTAAAATCTTTAATAATGTCATCTCTTGAAAAACTGCTGTAACTTAATACAAGGATTCGTAAGGGGTATGTTGTGTCTTCATTATTTTTCTCGTTATTTCCCACATGCTATAGCTTTATATTATTTATAAAAATATTCCATTACATTATGTACAAAACTCAAACATGTACGATTCATAAAAGTGAATATTAAACACATTTTGTTACATTGTAATTTATTTAGGTCACAGGCCTACGTTGGTTTTCAGCCAGAATTAATGGCTCTATCCAGTTAGGCTAGGCCACTTTTTTTTCAAACTTCAGTAATATTCATTTATAAAAAGTCACTGTAGATATCTTAAAAGTAGTACGTAATGTCTTTATTATTAGATATTTTTATCTTATTTCCAATATCTATACCGCAGGCCTAGGCTGTACACTATATTAAATTACGTTTTATCTTATTTAGGTCTACATTTTTCACATCTTTTTCTAAAATGGTCCACACCCGTGAAGTAACGATTAGCGCGTCTAGCCGCAAAACCAGGTGGCCAGGGGTTCGATTCCCGGTTGGGACAAGTTACCTCGTTGAGGTTTTTTCCGGGGTTTTCCCTCAACCCAATATGAGCAAATGCTGGGTAACTTTCGGTGTTGGACCCCGGACTCATTTCACCGGCATTATCACCTTCATCTCATTCAGACGCTAAATAATCTAAGCTGTTGATAAAGCGTCGTAAAATAACCTATTGAAAAAAAAATTCTAAAATGTCTGCAATTTTCTCTTACTATACACTGATTTACTGACAGCTATGATATCATTCCTTGCCTTTGAATATTATTATTTAACTGTGTTCATAATGTCTGTAAGACTGTAAGTATTTTATTAGCAAGTTTAACTTGTTCCAGCGCACGTGAACATACATCGTTTATAAAGCCAAAGTGGGTGCGCCAGAGAAAATTGGGGATGCTATGCATAGACATTTCGCTAGCCCTCGCTACGGGCGTGCTAAACTAGCTCCGGCTATCGACTGATTACTTGTACAGGATTCATATCATATATCGCTAACACTGGTTTATGAATACGGAAAACTTTAGTTCGCTGATCATCCACTGGAAGCCCGCGCTAAGAATGTCTATGAATATGGCGCTGAATGACTGACAAGTTAGTTAACATTTCAAATGAAAAAAAAAAATGAATGAGGCATTGAAAACATGTGAGAGTGAATAAGTATGTAAATGCTTGAATTTTTAGTAGGTTATTTTACGACGCTTTATCAACATCTTAGGTTATTTAGCGTCTGAATGAGATGAAGTTGATAATGCCGGTGAAATGAGTCCGGGGTCCAGCACTGAAAATTACCCAGCATTTGCTCATATTGGGTTGAGGGAAAACCCCGGAAAGAACCTCAACCAGGTAACTTGCCGCGACCGGGACTTGAACCCGGGCCACCTGGCCACACGCGCTAATCGTTACTCCACTGGTGTGGACGTAAATTCATGACTGAGTACAGTACGATTATTTAGTCCTGACAGTCGCCGGAGATGTGCGCGTGGGACAGGCGAGTTTATTTAGTTACGCCAAGGGGTGTTTGGGTTATTCACTCGCTTACCTTTACCGACCGCTCGCCCTTATCTCTACTCCGGAACTCTCCTCACTCCAACATCTATACTGCAGTTTTATATTGTTTATCAAAACATTATTCCATTATATTACATCCAATACTCAATACATACTGTACAATTCCTAGACCTAAATGTCTAGGCCTAAGCTGTACACTATATTAAATACGTTTTGTCTTTTTTAGGTCTACATTTTTCACATCTTTTTCTAAAATGTTTGCAATTTTCTCTTACTATACACTGGCTTTACTGGCAGCTATGATATTTCTTGCCTTTGAATAATATTATTACAGCTCGCGTCGCTGAGCTGTCAGGACTAAATAATCGGTCTGTAAATGAATAAATTATAACTACAGAAGTGGGTAGGTCTATAATCCAAAAGGAATAAGAAAGGTTTCCTGTTCGTTCATTACAAATTCCACTTCCAATTGCCAGATTGCAGTCGCATTGCACAATGAACCTTGGAACGGGATAAGAAGGAGGAAGATGGCCCGTAATACTCAAACGAGCCGTAGTCCACAAAAAATGTGATTTTCCCGTAATGAGACTTCATAATGAACGCAACTGAGAATCCAGCCTTTTTTTTCTGATGGCATTGAGAATTTTTGTTATATCACACCTCCTCTCCGACGTCATTAGGGCCCGAAGGTCGCGACTTCAAGTCCCAAGCCTTGGCATTTACTGTTTTCCCATCTCCGTTAATTTCTGTAAGCAAGAAATGCGGCACTTCAGGTGTGCCCAGACCATTTTGAATCTTCTTCACGCCGCGCCGACCTTCGACTAGCGGAGGAAGGAGTGAGATGGAAATGAAGCGAATGGCGATATCGGTATAATGCGGTAAACGTCGAGTCGTGATACATCTTCCATGTTATATAATTATCCGCAATTTTCTTCAAAGCTATTGACCTGATATTGACCTAGGACGGGACTCTGTGCTGTCTTGCCGACGTGAGGCAAGGCCAGTATTGTTCTGTGAGCCGCGCGACCAGCCATTTCAGGAATGCGCGTCTGCACGTACAGGCAAAACTACGTTAACAATTGCCTCTTCAAACAGCGGAGAAACTCATACACAAATTACGCGTTATTTTAAATTGGCTGTTGAATAACAGCCCGTAAATCTTTTCCACCGTATACGGTTTAAATTAATCCTCATTTCATCTCGCTCGACAGTGTCTCTTAGTCTTTTCGCCATTTGAATTCCCATATTTCTTTAAACAGGGACATCATTTTATTTTTACTAGCCCTAACACTTCTAATATTAACCTGGCTATGCCTTTGTATTAACGGTTGGGAACCGGAAACACCGTTTGCTACCCCCTTCCACGACTGGAGTTCGATGATACTGGCGTAAAATACAAACATCACTTTACTAGGTATAGTAGGGGAGAAAAGTAGTTCATCCATTTATGTAAACTAGGAAATATCGCGATTTTGAGTTTGATAATTTTCATTAGGTTTTTGTTTAATCAAAATACAGTACTGTATTAACAATAAGTGTTTTTACTCACGAACTGAGCTATCCATTCGGACGTATTCATTATGCAGTGTATATTATACTGTATACAGCACATTAGCGTACAATATAGAGAATGAAGTTAAATTGAAAAATAATCATAATATGGGTATTTAAACAAATTTTTAAAATGGTGGCCCCTCATTTCGATACAGACTTCAGTACTTTTGTGCACATTATCGTACTGTAGACTATTGTACCTAATTCCAATTACCAGTTTCGTCCTTGGTACTAGTAACTCATGTTGAAATAATTCTCTACCGACTCTATAAAACAGCACCTTACGCACTGTAAATTCAATCTTCACTTCTGCCCGATCCGAAAAGATAAAATTACTCAGACATGCTATGTACCGTCCGCCGAAGTGGTTTTGTCGCAGGATAGTAGAAAGGGGGGAAATCACGTGAGAGTTAATTACTTAACGAGGTCCTTTAATTTAAGTTATTTTAAACAGTTGTATAATATTACGTAGATGTCCAATTCCTAACAGAAATAACGTTTTCAGAAAAGAGCTAAGACAGCCCAGCCTCTAGAGGGGCGAATAGAAGCGAGTGGGGGAAACCGGGATGCGACGTAGGCAAACAGACGACATTACTTGTGCGAAAATAGGATTCAATATTGAAAGCTCTTTCGTCACTGGAAAACGCGAACATATTTCTGGAACGCAGTATACTCATCAACTCAGTACTGTTTACTAGGCGACTTGACTGCATAAGCGGCCTTGGTTCTGCGTGAAGTACGGTTGGAAGTTTACTAGTAGAGGAGGTGGTAGTGAAGTACATTAAAAAAACTCAGGTACAATAAAAATCGAAGTAAAAATAAAATGATGTCCCTGTAGAAGGATGTTCATAGGCAGAGCCGGGTATTTATGAAGATCGGGAAAATCATGACATAATAGATATACAATAGATTTTTATTAATCTTTACGAATTAAGAGATCTGATTAATAATATGCGGATAAAACAATTTCAACAAATCGCGAAATAGAGTTCTAATAGCGAAATATGAACACAATTGCGAAATATTACTATTGCGTCGTTTTATAGCGAATTTCATATTCTGAGTTTTTTTTCGGATTTTTTTTTTTTCACTTAAATTTGTTATATATCCAGGTATTCTGATTACAGTAGTGAACTCAAAAGACGGAGAATTCAACATTTCACTAATAATTTGAAAGTGTTAATTTGAGGGCTGCAAGATTTTTTTTTTTTTTCGTTTTTAATGAATGCGTGTTAAATACAGTCTTAATCCAACAAATATTGTCTATTGGCTATACCTTTACCAAAATCCAACGAACCTTTAATGTTAATTATTTGGAAAGTAATATTCGTACTGAGTTAATACTTTTCCAAAATTTCCATTAATCTCCGCCCAGAGTACAAATCAACCTCAAACAATCTCCGCCGACCCCAATATTAAAAAACACAAATATTAAAATTAATCTCCATAAATACCTGTCCCTGTATCATAGGATAATCAATGCCTTGGGGACCGATAGGGTGCGTTACTTTAGTTTCAAGTTGACTATCCGTTCATCAGTCAGTACTCTAACATGCATAAACAGTGTATTACTCGACCAAGGCGAGTGGAGCCGCGGGCGTAATGTGAACTATCGCGATGCAGTATTAAGACCGCAGAAGCAGTAGCGCCACGGCTCCGGGCTGCAGGACTCCACTGGCTTCGGTCGAGTAATATCTGCTGAATACTCCGTTCGCCAGTCACTACCGTAGCATGCGTAAACAGTGTACCTACTGAATAATAATGCCAAAGGTTAAAGGTTCTCAGTCGCATATTTTTGCAGCGAAATTTGGTGAGTGTTTTGACGGAAACATTAAATGTAAATTATGTAATACAAACACACGAGGTGACAAGCGATATTATATACAGAGACAGTGTAGCATAAGAAAGGAAGGGAATAAACTCAAATTCACGAATAATTCTATGATAATTCGTCTGCACATAACGAAAGGTACGTAAAAAGTATAATGTTATGTAGCGTGTATTTACTTTAAGAGCTGTCCAGATTTGTTTATGTGCACCTTGTTAATCTCGTAATCTAGTGATGTGAAAGGAAGCGTATTTTTCTGACCTTGACATCGTGCGCGGGCATCAAGCGCTAGGTATAGAATGAGGAAGGGTTACGTATATGAATAAGCAGCCTGTTGGATTAAAAAAAATAGTGGTGCACAAACTTCAAACGGAACGTGAAATTTTATGTCATTATTTTTATATGGCTTCTTTCTGTTTGATGTTACGTATATTGTCTGTAAAACAAAAGTACTAACACCAATTTCTTAACATTGCAGTTGTGTTTTAAACGTTAATAACATAATAAATAGTTAAGAAGGAATATTCACATAAATTCCAGAGTAGTACAACTATACTGCTAAATGAATGAAACACATCATTCATAAAGAAAGTTATATCCCCAAAAAAGGGATTGAGTATGACATGATAAGCTGGAAGCCTTATAAAAATAATCAATAAACTAATCAAAACAATATTACAGTACAAAGCAAAGTTATCTAGGTATATGTTTTAACTTAACTAATATTACATAACAAAACGCTTACCGCATTATGCTTTTAAGGTGATATTGGTGCGCAACTTCCTATCATCACAATATTAAATTATTTTCTCGAAATCTGCTGAAGCTATAGAACTGATGTTTTAAAACACATGGGCACATATCTTTTGCTTATGATGCTTTGTTTTATTCATTTCCTTACAAACATTTTCCATGCGAATATTTTCAAAATTTTCAATACACTATCTTCAGTAATACGTATTTACGATACTTATATTAGATTTATGAAAACATCGCTTCAGTACCTGTAAGGCTACTAAATAAACATATCTGAAAATTTCACTTTTCTATTTAAAAAAGTTGAGAAAATATTCCTTTTGAATAAAAAACAAACTTGTGAAAAATGAACATTAAAATTAAAACTTACATTCCTATAGCCTAATGAACTTATACAGGGACATCATTTTATTTTTACTTCAATTTTTATTGTACCTGAGTTTTTGAATGTACTTCACTCCCACCCCTTCTGCTAATGAAGTTTCAACTGTTTTCCAGACAGAATCAAGGCCGCTTATAGTAAACAGCACTGAGTTACTGAGTATAGTACGTTCCAGAAATATGTTCGCGTTTTCCAGTGACGAAATAACTTTTAATATTGAATCATATTTTCGCACAGGTACTGTCCGTTTGCCTACGTCGCATCCCGATTTCCCCCACCTGCTTCTTCACGGCCCTCTGTAAAAGCAGGGCTGTCTTAGCTCTTTTCTGAAAACATTAATTTCTGTTAGGAATTGGACGTTTACGTAATATTATGCAACTGTTTAAAATAACTTAAATAAAAGGGCCTCGTTAAGTAATTAACTGTCACGTGATTTCCCTCCTTTCTACGATCCTGCGGCATAACCACTTGAACGGACAGTAGATAGCATGTCTGAGTAATTTTATCTGTGCAGGTAGGGCAGAAGTGAAGATTGAATTTACATTACATAAGGTACTCTTTTATAGAGTAGGTACAGAATTATTTCAACATGAGTTACTAGTACGAAGGACGAAACTGGTAATTGGAATTAGATGTAATAGTCTATAGTGCGATAATATGCACAAAAGAACTGAAGCCTGTAGGCTATCGAAATGAATGGCTACCATCTTCAAAAATGTGTTTACATATCCATATTATGATTATTTTTCAATTGAACTTCATTATTCTGTACATTGTACGCTAATGTGCTGTAGACAGTATAATATATAGTGCATAATGAATACGTTCGCATGGATAGCTCAGTTCGTGAGTAAAAACACTTATTCTTAATACAGTACTGCATTTTGATTAAATAAAAATCCTAATGAAAATTATCGAACTCAAAATCGCGATATTTCCCAGTTTACGTAAATGGATGAAGTACTTTTCTTCGCTCCTATACCTAGTAAAGTGATTTGTTTGTGTTTTATGCCAGTATCATCCAACTCCAGTTGTGGAAGGGGGTAGCGAACGGGTTTTCCGGTTCTCTAAAGGTATAGCCAGGTTAATATTAAAAATGTTAGTAAAAATAAAATGATGTCCCTGTACTTCTCAGACAAATCTAAAAATTAACATGGGTACAGTTTTAATAAGTTCTCTTCCCTTTATCTATTGAATGAGTGCTGGCCATCCCTGTATATAGCTCGACCAAGCGGCATATACTACCTCTTTCGTCTGTCTCTTTCCTTTCCGCTGTAAAGCGCTCAGGCTCTCCCGAGCTCATAGCACGCACTGGTGTAATCGATTGCAGAACCAAGTCAGTGTGTCCTGTCCCAGCTCACTTCCCGGCCTATGTACCATGCTGCAGTCAACTTGCGTAATCGATCCCCAACATTACAAACCGACTTGTAATTAATTGATTGTCCTGATAATTAGTAGTATTTCCTTAGTTGCTTATTTAACGACGCTACATCAACTACCAAATTATTTAGCGTCCATGGAATTGGTGTTAGCGAGATGGTATTTGGCGAGATGATGCCTAGAATTCGTCATGAATTACCTGGCTTTCGCTTTACAGTATGGGAAAACCTAGGAAAAAGGGTATATACCGTGTGTGTTACGGTTAAGGATTTAACTTTATGTGCATTGGTAAATATTCCAGCAGCGCCACGCGCTAGAGCTGTGTTTTTCAACCTTTTTGAACATGTGGCACACTAAAGTTGTAATTTAAAATCCCGCGAAACACTCATATAATCTAGACCAGTGGTTGCTAACTAGGAGGCATTTTGTTACAAAAACATGTAAAACACAATATTTCTTAAGATTGGCCCAGAGTGACACTTGAGGGGGAAACGATCGCAGTTGATTTTTTTTTTTGGGATGGTTCTTCCGTTTCCTTAAAAAAGATTTCAGTGCAAACATTCGTTGATGCCCCACTTCGATTACTGTGATATTTTGTTTACTGACCTAAGCGTTACTTCGGCGCAGAGACTGCAACGTGTTCATAATATGTGCGTCCGTTTCGTCTGCAATATTCGCCGGGCTAATCACGTAACACCATCCCTCGAAATGTTGTCCTGGCTCCGTTTAGAAGATCGTAGGAAAATCCACTGTCTTTCCCTTCTCTTTCAAATATTGAATTTCTCCACTCCTGTCTATCTTGCGTCTCGTTTTCAAAATTTATCCACCCGTCATACCATAACCTAGACACACGATCACAACACTCCTCAATATTATCCATTCCCTCCTCACCGAACATCCTCATATTCATCTTCTTTCACTGTGGCTGTTCCTCGACTTTGGAATTCCCTACCGAGTAATGTCAGGGACTGTCAGACATCAAACCGATTTAAGAATAGACTAAGGAAATATTTTTCAAACAATTTTCGTTAACAAATATAGCTGTTACAAGTTTTTCAATGTCTAATGGTTACATATATATCACAGAATAAATATTTAAATTATCTCATTATTATTATTATTATTATTATTATTATTATTTCTTACCATTTGTTTATTATTATCTCACTAACATAACTTATCTAACTTTCATTATTTACTTTTACTTTTATTATTCACTTTCATGTTGTTTTACGGTCTAAATATTATTGCTAATAACTATGTAATCAATTGTATTCAATTAGAATTAGAGTCTGGCTGGGCGGAAGTGAAGGGCTACTGGCCTTAGCTCTGCCAGATGAAACATATAAATAATTAAATTATTATTATTACGTACCGGTACCTACATTATTCCGTCAACATTTCTTTATTTTTTTAAATCATTTCATATCACTCAAAAAACGCCGGCTGGCGACGCACGGAGGCGCCTGGTCTAGTGACGAGGTGGGTTTCCTGCTCCAAACTTGGGTACGCAGAGAACCTTAGCATAGTCAGGCGGTGAAGGTTTGGGAATGCACCTAGCTTGAGGGTCAGTGATCTTAAAGATCTCAGTGGGGTGTCGTAGTGTCCCCTCCCTTAAATTTAAATTCAATTAATTTCAATGTTGGTACGATATTTTAACTTTACTGACCTGGCAACCCTGGCTGCTCGTCAGTCCTTCACTTCTCTGCCGATCGCACGCACGCCTAAGCTGTGTTTACTGAATGTTGACTTGTCGCGTTCGCTAAAAGTTGAGTCTTGTGGACTTACTTTTCTTTACTACTCTTCACTTTTATGTTCTCAATTTTTGCTGCGACAGCATTTACTATTTTCATTTTCTCATGGCACATCTGCTGATCATTCGTGGCACAAATGACAACGCTGGAGCAACTACTGTAAGTAGAATATCGAAGTGTGCCACGGCACCTAAATTTGATTTAAGTGGAACGAATTAAAGCGTACCTAATATAAAACTAATGTAGTAGGTACAGGGACATCATTTTATTTTTACTAACATTTTTAATATTAAGCTGGCTATACGTTTAGAGAACCGGAAACACCGTTCGCTACCCCTTCCACGACTGGAGTTCGATGATACTGGCGTAAAACGCAAAGAAATCACTTTACTAGGTATAGGAAGGAAGAAAAGTACTTCAGCCATTTACGTAAACTTGGAAATATCGCGATTTTGAGTTCGATCATTTTCATTAGGTTTTTGTTTAATCAAAATGCAGTACTGTATTAACAATAAGTGTTTTTACTCACGAACTGATTTATCCATGCGAACGTATTCATTATACAGTGTATATTATACTGTCTACAGCACATTAGCGTACAATATAGAGAATGAAGTTAAATTGAAAAAAATCATAATATGGATATTTAAACACATATTTGAAAATGGTGGCCGTTCATTTCGATACAGGCTTCAGTTCTAATGTGCATATTATCGCACTATAGACTATTACATCTAATTCCAATTACCAGTTTCGTCCTTCGTACTAGTAACTCATGTTGAAATAATTCTGTACCTACTCTATAAAAGAGTACCTTACGTACTGTAAATTCAATCTTCACTTCTGCCCGACCCGCACAGATAAAATTACTCAGACATATTATCTACTGTCCGTCCAAGTGGTTATGCCGCAGGATCGTAGAAAGGAGGGAAATCACGTGACAGTTAATTACTTAACGAGGCCCTTTTATTTAAGTTATTTTAAACAGTTGTATAATATTACGTAAACGTCCAGTTCCTAACAGAAATTAATGTTTTTAGAAAAGAGCTAAGACAGCCTAGCTTTTACAGAGGTGCGTGCAGAAGCAGGTGGGGGAAATCGGGATGTGACCGTAGGCAAACGGACAGTACCTGTGCCAAAATATGATTCAATATTGAAAGCTCTTTCGTCACTGGAAAATGCGAACATATTTCTGGAACGTACTATACTCACTAACTCAGTACTGTTTACTATATGCCGCCTTGATTCTGTCTGGAGGACAGTTGGAACTTCATTAGTAGAAGGGGTGGGAGTGAAGTACATTAAAAAACTCAGGTACAATAAAAATTGAAGTAAAAATAAAATGATGTCCCTGTAGTAATTACAACAAAAATAGAAGTAATTCATTTTTCGGTAAATGATATAGATGGATGCACAGTAAACTTGATGTTCTCCTTCGGTAACTTAAGTTCAAGCATGAGACAACCCTGCGTGCGTAGTCTGTTGTGTACATTGACATAACTGACATAAACCTGTGTTCACTCACGTCACAAAGTAACAGCTCAGCAATTACGAAAACGGTCTTTAATGTGCTTAAGAATAATGCCCCATAATATGCACGGCAAAAAGTACAATATTATTTATTAAGGTATTAGCACAGTCTAGTACAGTGATGTCAAAGCAAGCGCATTTTTCTGACCTTGACGTCGTGCGCGGGCATCAAGCGCTAGGTATGGGAGGAGGAATAACCAGCCTGTTGGATTAAGAAAACAGTGGTGCTGAAACTTCAAACTGAACGTGAAATTTTATATCGTTATTTTTATATGGCTTCTTTCGGTTTCATATTATTTGTAAAATAAAAGCACTAACACCAATTTCTTAATATTGCAGTTGTGTTTTAAATGTTAATAACATAATAAAGAGTTAAGAAGGAATATTCATATAAATTCCATAGCAGTACAACTATATTGTACTAAGTGGATGAATCACATCATTCATAAAGAAAGTGATATCCCCCCCCCCCAAAAAAAAAGAGAGAGAGAGAGATTGAGTATGACATGATAAGCTGGAATTGATATTGATGGTATTTTTAGCCTTATAAAAGTAATCAATGAACTAATCGAATAGTACATTATGCAACGAGCCTATAATGAAGGTAATTAAGAAGTGAGTATGGATATTTATGAAACGAGCGCAAGCGAGTTTCATAATTTTCATACGAGCTTCTTAATTACCATTATAGGCGAGTTTCATGCGACTTTTTATGCTCGACCATATTTCTAACTTGATATTATTAATTTTTGAGCAATGTACCGTATGTTGTGAGATGTGCGCAGACGCAAAAGTATTGATTTTTTCCGAGGAACAGATGTCCACATTGACCTTGCTAGGCCATAAGAACCTACAGAGATAACATTGAAATTAAATTAGACATTGAAAAACGAGATGACAAATTGAATTTATTTGAATATTATTTACAATTAACGCTAATTATTATAGTAACAGAACATAACCTTCTGCGACAGTATTGGATTTCCAGCCTCCGTGACTTTTCGCTAATTCTCTTTCGATTGCATATCCGAGAATAATCGATACTTGCGGTTTTATAACGGTAGAAAGCTGACCTGTCATTGGCTGAACAGTTGTAACCTGAGTCGTCATTGGCTGAAAGACCTGACCTTTAATGAGTAGGTGTACTTTAATGACATGCATTAAAGGTCTGCTACCAGGTGCATAATTACTACATTTCGGCATAGTCGAGCATAAACAATATTACAATTCAAAGCAAAGTTACCTAGGTGCTGTATATGTTTTAAGTGTAACTAGCCTAATATTCCATAACAAAATCTTATCGCATTATGCTTTTAAAGTGATATTGGTGAGCAACTTGCTATCATCAAGTATTAAATTATTTTCTAGAAACCTGCTGAAACTGACATTTTTACAACACATGGGCACATATCTTTTGCTTATGATGTAACAGCAGTTGCTTTGTTAATTCACTTCCTTACAAACATTTTCCATGCGAATATTTTCAAAATTTGTAATACACTGTCTTGAGTAATAAGTATTTACGGTATATTATATTTACGAAATATTGTTTCGGTACATGTAAGGCTACTAAATAAATAGGCCTATATCTGAAAATTTCACTTTTCTATAAAAAAAAGTTGACAAAATATTGCATTTGAATAAAAAAAAAAAACAAACTTGTGAAAATGAGCATTAAAATTAAAACTTACATTTTCATAATGCACTTATACTTTTCAGACAAATCTAAAAATTTACATTGATATGTTTAATAAGTTCTCTTCCCTTTATCTACTAAATCAGTGCTGGTCATCCCTGTATGTAGCTCGACCAAGCGACATATATTGTCCGTTACTCAGGAGAAGACGAGCGGAAAGAATGTGACCTTCTTGACTATCGCTACTGATTATTATAAACATCGCTCAGATAAGCATCCCAGTAGCCAGGTTGTTACTCGTGCAGGAAACATGAGTAACAATGCGTATGGAAATTAAAGCAAAGTTGAATAGGAGACCTAATGCTTCCGCTTACTGCAGTACAAATATTGCACGTGTTGTCGTACGTTGTCTGTTCACCAGTGTTGCCAACATATAAATTGTATTCCCGTCAGTCTAACACCTAGAAATCCGTCAGAATTCGTCAAAATTAAAAAAAACAATAATAATAAGACCTACTCAATATATCTATATAAAAATAAAGCAATTATTAACGCAACTTTACCAGTCTTGATTAAAATAATAATAATAATAATAATAATAATAATAATAATAATAATAATAATAATAATAATAATAATTCATCCACATCATCTGCCACTAATTCTGCAGTGCTTTGTGGGTCTACGTTCCCCCAAAAATTAAACAATTAAAAATGACAGCAGCTAAAAAAGTCAAAGACAATGACGGAATTTCTGTCCACTTGGCAACACTGCTGTTCACATCCCTTCCTCCTCAGTCCGCTCTCATCTTCTCCTGAGTCACCGACAGTACTATCTCTTTCATCTGTCTCTTTCCTTTCCGCTGTAAAGCGCTCAGGCTCTCCTGAGTTCTAAGGCCGAGAATACACGGACGCGCTGCGGCAGTAATGCAGCAAGGGTCGAACAGAATTCGAGGCCTCGTTCGCTCGTTTGTACGCGATTTCAAGCACGCGCTGCGGCCAGAACGCGCACACCTCAAATGCCGCGCAGCGATCCGTTCCCTGTCGGTTTTTCTCGTGAACACAAAGGGATTCGTTGCCGCAGTGTGGACGGGTTCGTTGCCGTTTGTCTCGTGAAGCGCGCACACCCCAAGCATGGAGTGGTCTGAAGTAGACTGGACCTCATAAATTATGCCTTGTCTTGTGGAAACCTGGTGATATTGACTATTATAATAAAAACAACAGAACGTGCCAGTGAATACGCAAGATGAGACAGGGCTCCAAAACGAGCGAAAAAGCAGGATGATAGTACAGAATTACTGACAGACGCTGTCGGAATTATGCAAGCCGCTGCTGGGACGTTAATTTTTTTAATTATTTTACGACGTTCAATCAACTACTAGGTTAGGTTCTATTTAGCGTCGATGAAATTTGTGATAGCGAATTGGCAATTGACGAGATGAGGCCGAGGATTCGCCATAGATTACTTGACATTTGTCTTACGATTGAGGAAAATCTCAGAAAAACACAATTAGGTAATCAGCCCAAGCGGGAATCGAACCCATGCTTGAGCGCAATTCCGGATCAGCAGGCAAACGCGCTACCGCCTGAACCACGCCGATGGTTTCTGGGAGGTTAAAGATCACTGTTGAACAGTGTGAAGTCAAATCATTTTGTACTTTCTTTTATCGAAAATAATAGCATATTATGCGACTACTAGGAAAGGTGTTTGAGGCTTGCGCGCTGCTCATATGGTTCGTATCGTGCGCACCGCTTGTTCCAGAGTGCACAATTTCCTCCGTGCGTTACATGTAATGCCGCGTTACTGCCGCAGCGCGTCCGTGTATTCCCGGCCTAAAACACGCGCTTGCGCCTATGGGCATCAATTGACATGACTGGTCTAGTATATAGTCACGAAGCTCAATACGTAGAAAATATGCATCCATAGATAGTTGCTTACCACTAGGATCGCTAATATCGCCTCATCACAGACAAAGCGAAATAGTACCCGCACAGTCTATTGTTCCTAGTACTCTCAACAACTCAAGCTTCGTGACGGTATATACTAGACTATGGTATTACTTCATTACACACGCGATACAGGTACAGTTATTGTGGTAGAGTAAAAATAAATCTGGATCTTTTATGTTCACAATAGAAAGTCATCCCGTAGCCCGCTGTCCGAGGATATCCAGTTGTTTATGAAGAATGCAGAAGATCCTTCACCTATTGACGGCTCAATAATAAATTAAGGAAGTCAGTGCATGGCATTTAAATGAAAGGGCAATGGTAACAACTGGAGCATTTAAATCCAGGAACTTGAGCTTGACTTTTGATTTACGGTGAAGATACATTTCTCTCTATGAGGCATGGGTGTGTCTTTTGACTGTGTTTCGTTTCTCTTGGTTTACTGCCTAGGATCAGAGAGTTTCGCCACTTAATGATGTAAAGTTTCGGTTAAAATCATGAACAAATAAATATTTTCAAAATCGAATAATCCTAATGGCTTTATGCATTTATAATAATAATAATAATAGTAATAATAATAATAATAATAATAATAATTAATCACTACATGTTCATCATTTTAAATCAGAGCACTAGGATTTTATTCTTAAAAATCAAAGGTTTGTGTCAACCAATGCTGTAGTTGGAAACGAATTTTAGGGGGTACTGTTGAAATCTCCTTGATCAGGCACTTCTTTTCCAAAGTTACTTCTTCGTCACGCTGTCTCCTCTGCAGACCCCCTTCGAGATCACAGCCACAATTGCATATAAGGCGAGAAATTAAACGTTGGCACTGGTGGCCCAATACTTTTAGCAATAAATGCCTAGGAACTCTTTTACTAGAAGAGTATTTCTTTTCTTAGTACATGCGAAATAGTACCGGCACAGTCTATTGTTCCTAGAGTCGACGGCAATTCGGAAGGCGGTAGTCTGCTAGCGTTTGCGTCGAGAGAGACAGATAGAGAAAGCAAGGCAGCGTACAACATTGCCACATCGTACTTCACGCGCACGTGCAATACAAATAGCGTAGGAGAGAATTTAAATTCTCAAAAGACAATAATGACCTTAACCGTTGATTACTGTAAGCATGGCATCAAACAAACCCTCTTTCCTTCACTAACAATATTCTTTGCACGGTTCTCAATCTCACACCACATGCTTCTGCAGTCGTTTCTTGCGCGTAGACAACGTTGCAGTCAGCTTCAAGCTGGCCGGCAGCGTTCTGCTCATCAACTTTTTAAAATAATTTTACACCTTAAACACTATTTTCCGCGCCTGCCTATGCAGTACTTGTCTTTTTACAGTCTCCTCTTCAATTTATTTATCTGACACACACAAAGTAAATGTTAGTAGTTCTTATTCAATGTATTGAAACATTCATACATGAACAAACGAACTCGAGAAGCACTTGTTACTGACTGATTCCTATTGGTTCTACTGTACAAGCTTGTGACGTCATATACCAGAAATTCTACGGCGCATATAGCAGCCGACCGCCTTCCGAAATGCCGTCTAGTCTAGTACCCTCATAAACTCAAGCTTCGTGACTGTATATACTAGACCGTGCTTCCAAATGTAGCGTTCAGGCGATCTTCACAAACAGGTCGATAATAACTCTTGCAAGATCTGGGAGATTACATTAGTGATATTCACTCTGTAGCCAGTTCAATCTTCCGAATTCTGGGACAATTATTGTCGATCTCAAGTTGATTTTTTGAGCGATAGTTGCAATTTGCATGCATGCGAGATGTTTGACTGGTTCTTGGTATTTAAGTGAACATTATTATGGGCTGTCTTTTGCAATCAGAGCGTTTTCGGGCGTGGGTTTCTATAGTAATATTGTTTCTTATGACTTCCTCTATTAGCCAACTTTGTAACATCTATACTAATAATAAATCTGTAGCCAAAATTTTTCTGATAATTTTCGATTTTCCAAAAATAATTGGTGTTAACATATATAATTACCCATCCTGAAACCGAAAATAGCTTTTTTGAAATTTTTGTTTGTATATCTGTCTGTCTGTCTGGATGTTTGTTACCTTTTCACGCGATAATGGCTGAACGGATTTCGATGAAAATTGGAATATAAATTAAGTGTATATGGCATTCAAAATCTGTTATTTAAAAGGGGGGTTATAAGGGTGCCTGAATTAAATAAATATCTCGCTTATGATTGCTTTTTGTGAAAAATGTTACATAGCAAAAGTTTCTTTAAAAATGATATTCGATAAGTTTTATTCCATGCAAAATTTTGATAGGACTGATATTTAAGGATATACAAGACTTTTAAAATAACAATACAATACATTTTCACCGCCGCCTCAAGTTATAGCGTTGTTGTTCCTGCAGTAACTCCTATGTGGAAAATATAAAATTTTTGAGTAGGAAGAAGAAACACATTTATTCATTCCATGGCAATGGTACATAGGAGATCGTGAATTCTTACATTTTCGAAAGAAAGAAATATAATTACATATCAATATGCTGTATCACTATTTAAGTTATATGAAGGGTTCAGAACCATAGTGGGCCAAGCACCATTTACTGAAGACGTAGAAAACAAGGGTTAAAATTAAGTTATTACCATAATTCAATGCAAACATATAGCAAATAATATAAAGTATACACATTAAAACTAAATGATATGTCAATCTTCATTAAACTATAGTTGCATGTAATAACAATTAAGAAACATGTTAAAGGAATTGTCATTGCACCAAATGAGTGGTCTCTGGATCAAAATGATCGCATTTTAATTATTTAAATACAATTTAAATTAACATAGCGCACGGGTACGGCTAGTGATAACTAAAACAATCTATTTAGTCTATGTATAAAATTTTTGTGAAGAGTTAATTTATTGTTGTTCAAAGAGTCTGTTCTGAGTCATACTCGGCCGGAGATTGGCCAATTCGGTTGCCTGCATCCGGGAGCACTTCATGTCAATACTATTTGCGAAATACTGCAGCTAAGAGAAGAGTAATTGTGGTTCAATTTCTGTAGAAGTACAAGACATCCATTAGCTGGAATGTCATAAATAATTGTTTGAGTAGTATTCATGTGTTTTTGTTTGCGAAACAATGTAACTTTACGCAAATTGATTGTGCAAACTTAGGTATAAATATTGCTTAAAGGTCAGTGTAAAATGCAAGTTCAGCCTGGGTCAAGAGTTATCTGCAATAAATGTGGCTGCAACAAATGGGACGGCCACTGGAATTCTTGGGATCGGATATAAGAGGGTCATACTGAAAGTCATCAGCAATCCATTGTTATAAATCTTAATTTTTATTTTTTAGGCAAATCAAGTACATCATTTTAATCTACAGACTTTTCTGTAACTTTTCAACATAGTCTCCATTTCTTTGCACATATTTCTCCTGCCGTTCTGTAAGTTTGAAAATTCCCTTGCTGTAGAAGTACATTTCATCTTCCAGAAGAAACTGACGCACTGCTTTCCGGATGTCCTCCAGCGTCTCGTAGCGTTGGCCTCGCAGCTGCTCCTTTACCGAACCGATAAAGATGGTAGTTGGAGGGTGCCAAGCCGGGACTGTTTCGGAAGAGTTTCCCACTCAAATGTTCGACCTTGTAATAATATGAAGTTGACACAATATGAAATTTAACTTGTGAAACATATTGAAAAGGACAACAGTGCAGTGAACAAAATCTATGTTATAATACATTTTCTGCTATTATAGGTACTATACTATCAGAATTACATTTGTCCCTGGTATAAATTCGTGATAAATTTAAATAAAAATATCACGAAATTAGCCGAGTTTGCCCTATTACCGGTTGTTTTGTCTGGCTGTGAAACTTGGACTGTCACTTTGAGAGAGGAACAGAGGTTAAGAGTGATCGAGAATAAGGTGATTAGGAAATATTTGGAGCTAATAAGGATGAAGTTACAGGAGAATGTAGAAAGTTACACAACGCAGAACTGCACGTATTGTATTGTTTACGTAACTTAATAAAATTAGAAAAATTAAATCCAGACGTTTCAGATGGGCAGGGCATGTAGCAAAATGGGTGAATCCAGAAATGTATATAGAGTGTTAGTTAGAAGACCCGAGGGAAAAAGACCTTTGGGGAGGCCGAGTCGTAAATGGGAGGATGATATTAAAATGGATTTGAGGGAGGTGAGACATGATTGTAGGGACTGGATTAATCTTGCTCAGTATAGGAAACGATGGCGGGCTTATGTGAGGGCGGCAATGAACCTCTGGATTCCTTAAAAACCATTTGTAAATAAGTATGTATTACATACAAACAACTGAAAATTTGCTGGTTCCAGAAAAATGTGGTCATGTTACAGAGGTTGTCAACTTCACAGGTTTTACTGTATAACGACAGAGAAGAAGAAGAAGAAGAAGAAGAAGAAGAAGAAGAAGAAGAAGAAGAGGAATAGGAATGGAAATATAGCTGATGGAGCTATAGGCCTACCTGGAAGCCAGATTTTCATGTCATACTCTTACTTAAAGAACCGATGTATTATATGTAAATATGAAGGGTTCAGAGCCATAGTGGGCCAAGAGCCATTAATTAAAAACGGAGAAAGCAAGGGTTAAAGTTAAGTGAATAACATAGTTTAATGATGATTGACATATCATTTAGTTTTAATGTGCATACTTTATATTACTTGCTATATGTTTCCATTGAATTATGGTAATAACTTCATTTTAACCCTTGTTTTCTACGGTTTTAGTAAATGGCGCTTGGCCCACTATGGTTCTGAACCCTTCGATTATCCTTTGAAGAGGCAGAAAAACTAAAATATACTGGAGCAACAGTAACAAATATAAATTACACTCGGGATTAAATTAAACGCAGAATAAATATGGAAAATGTCTCTTATTATTCGGTTGAGAAAAGAAAAGATGGAAAAGAAGGAGCAGAAGTAACAAGGATGAAAGTACAAGAAAGAGAAGACAAGAAAGAAGGAAGAGGGAAGGGGTTGAAAAAATGGCAGGGGTAAGAGAAGTGTTACAAACTGAAGGAGGCGCAAAAGCAGAAAATGAGGAGAAAGAGCGTAGGAGGAATAGAGCATAAAGGAGAAGGGGAACACAGAAGAACCACAGTCTAGTATATACAATCACGAAGCTCTATATGTAGTAAATATGTATCCGTTGCTAACCACTAGGATCGCTACTATCGCCTCATTACAGACAATGCGAAATAGTACCTGCACAGTCTATTGTTTCTAGTACCCTCACAACTCAAGCTTCGTGACTGTATATACTAGACTGTGAAGAACTATATTTACTGCGGCAGTTTTCTCAGGTAGAAGTCACTTTGAGGTACGCAAAGCTACGACCTGCGCTTATGCCTGTGTTGCAGTGAGAGCGAGGGGAACCAGATTCGATCCGAGCGAGAAGTGAGATGAGCTTGACAATCTCGGTGCAGCGCCGCGCCCGACAAAAACACTGCAGGTATTTGAGTGACCTCCTTATGACGCCAAGCCTGCTCATAATAATGGACTTGCATCTTCAGCGGTCGCCACACCTTCGTGCAAATTAGCCAATGCTATAAAACTTTCCCCTTATATGAAATCACCATTCTGTATGCAAATTTTTTCATGGTTTTCGGTCAACACATTGCCCCACAGTACCGGTACTACAATGGTTCATGATTGACGTGTAACTTTTTCTTCGCATGGAGTTTAAATACAATCCCACTGTTGTTTGACTCTAGTATATAAGGTTATTCAAAAGTAAGTTCCCATTTTCAAATGGATGTTAGGCAAAATGCCTTTTTTAAACTGAGTATATGATATGATATGATATATATTTGATGTCAACATTTACATCCATGTAATGTCGACCTCACAATTTTATATCCGGTGCCACAATTACATTCATTACAGATTTGCCTTTTGTAGACGCTCTTGCAATTTAACTTTCGACCCCATTTAAATTGATCAGTATTCCCACCTTTAAACCTAACAACTTAATTTAGATCATTCAAAATTGACAATTTTATGACTCTGTTCTTGATTTCCAGTTCACTTATATCGAACATACACTGTTTCTAATAATACTTGTTACTAAAACATACTACACCATTGTCCAATATGTTCATTACTATAGTCCCGTCGCTCTAATTTCCGGCAGCCAATCGCGTTGCAGGTCGGCTACATTTAAACGTGTGCGTCTTGTGATTCGCTGATTCTTTTCTTAAGGATCGATAAATACTTAATATAATCGCCCGCCATTTTAGCTCTTTCATTGGCGTTCGCAGAAAGCACACGAAGACGTTATTTGCCGTTCAATTATTTGCTGAATTACATTGCGTTTGATTTATTATCATAGGAGCTACGACATGATAATGTTTAACGGTGTGGCAAATAGATTCCTCGTATGGTAGCCCGGCAACGTAAGAACAAAAATGGCGAACGATACTACCTACCTAGACTTTATAGAGCCTTCACTTTCTAAGACTGAAGCAAAGAGGCGGAGTCACGCCGGAAATAACAGCGTCGGGACTATATGTCTGTTTCTTGTGCACATTTTATTTTCAGATCTCACTAATTTTCTACATATAATACTTCACTATCCTAGCTAGCCTTCCCCGCCATACTCCTCACCTATTTTCATTATCTCTATCGTCTTATCTAACTTTCTATTACACTCCTCTAATTCATATTTCGTCTCTTCCTTAGCCGTCGCTGGACCAAAAACTTCCACTTCACCCTTTTCTGTTATAAATTCGCCAGTCTTTTTCTCCACTTCACTTCTCACCTTTTCAGCTCTTGCACTCACAGAAAGAATTTCACTTCTCCTCTCGGCACTGATCTTCTTTTCCCACTAATCTGATTAAATCACTTCCCAAATCACTTGAATTTTTACTCATGTCACTAAACTTCATTGCAAAACTGAGTATATATGAAAGACTTATTACAGATAAACACGTTTCCACACATTTGGGGACGATAGGCTCAATTTTTATTTTGCCTTTTTTGCCTATTTTAGCTCCCGTTGCCTATTTTGAGATTAAATGCCCCTTTTTTTTTTAGCCCTTTACGTCGTTATTACACATTTTCTATATTTTTAATGCATTTAAAATAAACCGTACATAAATTACATCAAAAACAAAAAGAACGGCTGTACAAATTAAAAAATATATATTCACTTCACACAAATATTTGCTGAGAATCTCCAACAATACATACATTTATTCCCAATACTTTTCGATTGCTGGTAAAATTCATATTCTGGGAATAATAAGTTAATTAAGTAGTAAAATATCGCTACAGTCGAAAAGTATTGTGAATAAATTTGAATAAGGAACAAAAAAAAGTTTCCTTCCCAGGCAGGATTCGAAACACGAAAGTCTTAGTTACCAGTCTATAGTGCTCTGGAGTGAACAAGGCTCTGAAATCAGCTACAAGGGTCGGTCCGGTTTTTTTTTTTGCCACTACTGTACACAAGATCCCCCTATTAAAATACTATAGGACCTAAAACGCCTAAATGAACCATAAACTATAAATATCTAAAAAAATGTTTGTTTCTGAAAAGTGCCTTTTTAGTATTTTGCGTATATTTAAAATAAAAATACCGGCACTAAAAATGAAAAAAAAAATGCTCAAAAACTACAAAAATACTATTTAAAATTAAAAAAAAAGGTCTTACAGACACATACTGCTCTGGCAGGTTCGTACCATATGATCTTAGAAGAGGTGGGAAGAAGATTTTACCTAATTCCATGGAACCGAAGTTCGTTTCGGAAATTTCATCATAGCATAAAAAGGGGTGGTAGGTTTTTCAGGTTAGGCGAGAGCTTACAAATTAGTTTCCGCGTCAATGCACCCCCGTTATTCGAAATGAAACTGACCAAACAGCAACCTGTCTCTTTCACTGATAGAATTTGAGTCTTCAGATCAGTAGCACTCATTCTTAGCACCAGTTCCTTGTACATAAACCCCTAAACCCCATCTAAAATGAAATATTTACTACTGAAATTAAAATTATTAATTGTTAATTTTATATAAACTCCTGAAAGTCATAAATTCAATTATATGAAGTCCTAAATCTCTCTTTTTTTACCATCTAGAAATGCGTTCCCTAATTACTTTAGTAATTGTATGAGTTTGCACGACTCGCTGGTATACAGGAGTGATCCCTGTAATAGACAATAGCTGCCTTGTGACGTAAGTGTGTCGTACGGGGGATGATCATGATGCCGTTCAGGGATGCAAAACTGTGCTACAATTGCGATAGACGTCACAAGCGGAACATGTAACTCATCCGTTCCCTTCAACCCTCGCGTCATTGGATATGATATAGGGAGAAGAGATATGTAATCAGTGTGCTTGCCAAACGTCACTGATACGTCATTGAAGGCTCCAGCCTTGTGGACGGGGGAACAAACTCTTTCCCCATTCTTCCATCTCTCTCTTTCCCAGTTCTGTAACCCTGTGCTAGTCGTAGAACATCTACAGTAGGCTCTAGTTGGCGAGTTCTGCTGGTATTCGGAAATGATTTGTAATGTTCGGTAACCACTAGATAAATGTCTCATCTATCTCTGTAATATTTCCGGGGCTGAACATTTTCTCCCATCCACTGAAGTTGTAAGCATAATAAATTAAGTACAGTAGTGGCAAAAAAAACCGGACCGGCCCTTGTAGCTGATTTCAGAGCCACAGATTCAAATTTTGCAAGTCACAAAACACATCCATCTTGTATAATTAATTGTAACAATGAAATTTATTGCAATTGTTCGATTCTTACCGTCTTTTGTTTCCTTCAGTGCCTCAAACTTACAGACGAAAAAACTTTGAGAGTTTTATTTTCATCTGGCATCAATATTACATTATTTTCTACCTCTATTCGGCAAAGACAACTGCGTATTTTTACATTAAATAGCAGTACATACCTCTGGCTTCACTATCCATATTGAAATTACCACAGTTTGACACAAAACACAGCACAGGATCCTTTTGTATCAGCTACAAGGGTCGGTCCGGTTTTTTTGCCACTACTGTACATTACAAATTCAGAAGAACTTGTCTTCTTCCTACAGAAGTGGCTTGTTACAAAGACCTCCACGATTCTGTGCAGTTAGTTTGCGAAATAGTTAGTTCAGAGTAGAGAGAGACGAGAGATTGATCTTGAAAGAGAAGCTAGGAAGACTTCTGGCTTCTTTTACTACCATTTTCAATTGAAGAGTACAGGGGAAAAACCTTATAAGTCACATTTTACTGTTTTTACAGGAGAGCAAGTTAAAATTTGCAGAACCCACTATATTCTATTATCTTTGGATTATCATTTTTCAAATTTCTTTGGCCTAGTGAGTTTCTTATTCTGTACAGTTAAACTACACAAATCTACACTACCTGAATTATTACATGACATCTAAAACAAAAAAATCGATAATTTTGGACTTACTTATAAATTACTTTCAAGGAACCTGCAGGTTCATTGCCGCCCTCACATAAACCCGCCATCGGTCCTTTACCTGTGCAAGATTAATCCAGTCTCTATCATCATATCCTATCTCCCTCAAATCCATTTTAATATTATCCTCCCATCTACGTCTCGGCCTCCCCAAAGGTCTTTTTCCATCCGGTCTCTCAACTAACACTCTATATACATTTCTGGATTCGCCCATACGTGCTACATGTCCTGCCCATTTCAAACGTCTGGATTTAATGTTCTTAATTACGTCAGATGAAGAATACAATGCGTGTAGTTCTGCGTTGTGTAACTTTCTCCATTCTCCTGTAACTTCATTCCTCTTAGCCCCAAATATTTTCCTAAGCACCTTATTCTCAAACATCCTTAATCTCTGTTCCTCTCTCAAAGTGAGAGTCCAAGTTTCACAACCATACAGAACTACCGGTAATATAACTGTTTTATAAATTCTAACTTTCAGATTTTTTGACAGCAGACTAGATGATAAAAACTTCTTAACCGAATAATAACAGGCATTTCCCATATTAATTCTGCGTTTAATTTCCTCCCGAGTTTCATTTAGCCTATATTTGTTACTATTGCTCCAAGATATTTGAATTTTTCAACCTCTTCGAAGGATAAATCTCCAATTTTTATGTTTCCATTTTGGACTTATAAAGTTTTTCCCCTGTGCTCTTCAATTATGTTCCCGCCCTCTTCTTGCATTTCAATTTGGAATGGAGAAATCTTTAGACCTACATTCCAATCCTGTAATGCAACTCGTGGTGTGATGCAGTGCTACGTGCGGAATATATTTTGTTGTACATAATCTCGCTTAATATTCTTGTTGGGTGAAGCATTTACCTGCAAATACAAAACTTGATTTATCAGAACGAGCACATTCTTCGCCCTGGTGATTTGAAAGTGTTGAATAATCAAGAGAGATTCAGTATACACCGAACGAAGTGCATTGTGCAAGATGGAGTCGTCCTCGGTGTTGCAATACTGCCATGTTTGCGCTGGATACGAGGTTCCCAGGTTCAAACTCGGCTGAGTGGGATGTATTTTTAATAGCGATAAAAATCTTAAGAATAACTTTCCTCGGACAAGAAGTAAAGCTGGTAGGTCCTCATCGTGAATTACTAGCGCTTGAGAGAATCCTGTCCCTGAATAAAAGGGTTCAAAATTTCTGCCGTTCACAAGCGAGAGAGAAGAAGAAGAAGAAGAAGAAGAAGACGAAGAAGAAGAATGGAAGTATAGCTGATGGAGCTATACCTGGAAGCCAGATTTGCATGTCAGCAGCCAGCGCGAGCTCTACGGAAATCAAAGATAGCCGATGGGCTATTCCATATGAAATCGATCAGTAAAAAAACTTCGCATTTTTTTAATACTCTAATTTTTTCCCTATTTATATAAGGAGCTGAGGACAGTGCATTTTCAAAAATATACTATCGAAAGTCAAACGGTTTTCGTACTATTGAGCGACAAATTTAGTGTATTTTATAAAAACAAGCCTCTTTCAGCGCTCAGAACTCTGGAACCATTTACTGCAGAACATTGAACGGGAGCTCATTTTGAAGTTGACATTTGGTAGGTTATGTTAAGAAGTAATCCTTATTTTTATTGTATACAGAGAGACAGATAATCTGATTTTACTTACCTTTAGGCTTTTTGCCAATTTGTAAAAATGTAAAAAATATTGAGAAAAAGCCTTACATTATTAAGAGGGATTCGGCATTGTTTGCTTAGTGGCTCGGCAATAAGTTTCGAGGGTATTAAATAAATTATTTTCACACGCCTAGACTTGAACGGCGCAGTACCTCACGCACTGGCCGAGAGCTGAAGATAAGCGAGCTTTGGGCGTCATTTTACTCCTGTGTTTATGAAAACTTGTGATAAAGCTAGCCCAGCTATGCGCTACTAGAAGAAACATCACGTGTTTGTCTCCTGGCCTTGCTTGTCTCGGCTAGCTCCCGCATCACAGTCAGCTGGTTACTTCACGCGCGTACTATTTATTTTCTTTATTTGATATTTTCAATACTTTCTTATCTACGGTGCACCAGTGAAAAATATGTGTTTATATGTACTTTCAATGCGGAATCTAACCATATATTTTAAAAATATTTTTTCGTGGGCAAAGGCGTCTTAATGAAGAAAAATCTAAATTTATCCATTTACATAAAAAGTAAGAAAAACTGTTTACATGTCAATATAAACTTTAATTTCTCAGCATCAAAATAAACCATGATTTTGATCATTGGGTGAAAGGGTTTCGGAGCTATAACAGTTTAAATTTGCTAATTTTATGAAAATACAATAAATTTAAATATTTTTAATTTAAACACTATGAAGTTCTGATGCCTCAAACTTTGCACAAAGCATTGTATCACAGTTGTCAACGGACAGGAAAAGTTTCATTGTATTTAAAAATTGCAAGGTCAATTTTCTCCAAATTCGGTCGATTTGAGATGGAATAGTTCGTATGCAGTTACGTAGCGCGACGAGTGCCGTTCACAAGCGTGCGGCCAAGTGTACTCAAGCGGACGGCGACATTTTTTAAAATGTGTTGTAAACTCTCCAGGACTGTAAATTAGGATGCAAAATTGAACTGCAAATAATTAAGTCGGTGGAAGTGGTGTGATTTGTAATAATTGTTGCGATAAGTGCGTAAGAATAATGTAATTTTCTAGTTAAAAATAGAAAAAGATGTCTGTACGAAGCAAATAAGGAGTTTACAACACATTTTTAGCTTCATAATACTTGCCAATTAAAGAAATGATACTTCTGAATGGTTCATCATTCTCTATTTGTATTATACTTTTACCTTCAAACTAAAGAAAAAAACGTATTTTACAAACAATTTTAAATTAGTGTAACTCTGAAAATATTGAGAATAGGAACTATGTTTATATGACATTTATTGCTCAAAATATCTTCAGAAATAAACTCCGTAAAGGACGGTAAATCCTTGTGAATCACCCTGTATAATTTCTAAACATACTAATCTCCAGTGTTGAGGTGCTACAGTATTATTTCACATTAAACTGCTAAACAGAGAAAACATTAAGTTATCTTCTCACACTTCACAGAATAATATCTTTCCATCTCTACTAAAATATCGCTCTTAAATCTTCAACATTTAAGACTTGGCTCTAATACTCTCATCTTGAGTTAAGACAGAGTTGAAAATACAATGGCATCTTTTAAGTTAATGCAGGAGAGAGAGAGAGAGAGAGAGAGAGAGAGAGAGAGAGAGAGAGAGCTCAGACGTTGCTCCACTCCGCGTTCGTCAAACCACTTCTGCAGCAGCGTTCCTTGAGCCAGCTGACCTCCACGGCAAGTCTGCATTAATATCTTTCCCATCTCCGATAACGTTTATGTAAATAATCCGTAACGGAAGCAGAAAGATTATTTTAGTCTTCTCATTAAACCATAATACTCGTATTATAAGAAAATGTCTGCCATTTACCCTAAAAAAAATCCCTATTCAAACGCTTGTGCTGTCCCATTTTGATTATTGTGATTTCTTGCTGACAAATGTAACTCATAACTTAGATGAAAGATTACAGCTTGTTCACAATATGTGTGTAAGATCCTTCTGCTATACGTTCACATTTGGTCATGTAATACTGTCCTTTGCCTCAAGGAACGAAGAATTATGCATTCATTCACGCTGCTATTCCTGCATATCTCTACTCCCACTTACCTTGCATCACGTATACAGTTTCTCACAACAGTAGGCCTACGTATTCAGAACCAAGCACTTCTTCCTATCTCTCATCACAGAACGTCATTATTATAGACTGGATTTTAAAGGGAAAATTTTTCATCAAAGAAGGACAAAAAAGGGAAAGTTATAGTCAAAAAAAAAAAAAAAGGACTTGAAAAAGGACTATATTATTCCCAAAATACACTTCAGCACATTTATGGATACACATGGCACACATAATCTTACATTTATCTCTTCATAACATGAGGAAAGTGTTGTATTTGGTATAGTCAAAAAAGGACTTCAAAAAGAACTATATTACTCCCTCAATAGGGTGCTATTTTAATTGAAAACACACTTCAGCACATTCATGGATATACATGGTACACACAATCTTACATTTATCTCTTTACAACATAAGGAAAGTGTTGTATTTGATATAGTCAAAAAGGACTTCAAAGAGGACTATATTACTCCCTCAATAGGGTGCTATTTTAATTGAAAACACACTTCAGCACATTCATGGATTACATGGTACACACAATCTTACATTTATCTCTTCACAACATAAGGAAAGTGTTGTATTTGATATAGTCGAAAAGGACTTCAAAGAGGACTATATTACTCCCTCAATAGGGTGCTATTTTAATTGAAAACACACTTCAGCACATTCATGGATATACATGGTACACACAATCTTACATTTATCTCTTCACAACATAAGGAAAGTTTGTATTTGATATAGTCAAAAAGGACTTCAAAGAGGACTATATTACTCCCTCAAAAGTGGGCTATTTTAATTGAAAACACACTTCAGCACATTCATGGATACACAGGGCACACATAATCTTACATTTATCTCTTCACAACATAAGGAAAGTGTTGTATTTGATATAGTCAAAAAGGACTTCAAAGAGGACTATATTACTCCCTCAAAAGTGTGCTATTTTAATTGAAAACACACTTCAGCACATTCATGGATACACATAGTACACACAATCTTACATTTATCTCTTCACAACATAAGGAAAGTGTTGTATTTGATATAGTCAAAAAGGACTTCAAAGAGGACTATATTACTCCCTCAAAAGTGTGCTATTTTAATTGAAAACACAATTCAGCACATTCATGGATACACATAGCACACACAATCTTACATTTATCTCTTCACAACATAAGGAAAGTGTTGTATTTGATCACATTCAACATTTCAATATGTTTAAATATGATTCTGCCTCTTTGAATGGCGGAATGTCTTTATAAACAGAAAATGACCGCTCAACATCAACTGAAACCAGAGGTGAAAATTTTTTTTTATCCTGAACTCTAAATCAGCACACTGTATTAGTTTTTCAATGTCTGGAATAAGAATAAGAACGATATTTATTTTCGCTTGCTCAGGAAGTTACATCCTTATCGGAAAAACTATAGGAAAATTATCTAAATGGTAGCGATATTCTGTCAAACAAGGACCAAAATAAGAGATGTTTTTGAAAAAGCGAAATGAAAGTGAATATGGACTAAAAAAGGGAAGAAAGGGAAGTCAAAACCACATAATTTGATCGGTGGAAGATAATTTTGAACATCGTAATTAATTATTTCATGTTTCGTGTTGAAATAAAAAAAAAAGATTCCCTTTAAAATCCGGTCTCTAGTCATACTCAACCTCCTATACAGTATCATTACCTCGTTTCTGGAGTTGTCTATCTACTGACGTCAGGGATTTCCAGATGCTTTCGAAATTCAAAATTAACTTAGAAATGTATATTTTGTCTAATGAAGTCTAATGAAATTGAAAACAAGTTTCTTTCTTCGGAGGAAGGCCCAGAGGCAAGCACCGCAGCATTAGGCTTATTGTGCAACCTTCTTATGTTGGAATGATTGTTGAAGTCCATTTAGGATCGCATCTTTCAAGCGCATGATTCACTGCATGGTGCCATCGTATCGATTCAGCCACAGCATCCAGTTTTGACTGGAAACCTGAGCCTTCTCCTGCCTATGATTTTATTCTGCGGCTTCCTCAGATCGATGGGATCTGTTCGCAATTCAATCTGCTGCATCCTCAACCAGGAGAACATGTGGCCATCGATTCCACGACTGACCAATGCGTCATCTATTGAAGGGAGCTACACTCCTCGGGTCACCCGCAGTCCGCTTAGCACCTGCGGCTTCGCTGGATATGTGCAGCTTCCGCAGAGAGATGTCGCCTATAGGCAGATCCTGGAATCACATCCGCCATGTCCTCTTGGTCGACCTGTAAACTATTAAGATGATTAATGGAAATTATGCTAATGAAAGCGAAATCAGTCCGAGATCCAACGCCGAAAGTTGACCAGCAATTCTGCTTCGAGTGGTTGAGGGAAAACCTAAGAAAGAAACCCAATCAGGTAACTTATCCCGTCCAGGATTTGAACCTGAGCCGAACCGGGTCCGTTCGTTTCACGGTCAAGAAGGTTAACCGTTATCCACAGCTGTGGACTTATTAATAAGTTACTAGATGTGTTGAATACAGTCTTCGTCCAATAATTTATGATTTTATTTCTTGTTTATTAGTAGTTACTCTTTTTTTTGTTTAGTTATTTAGATAAAATTATATTAATTTAGTCTAAAGATTTGTTGAATAGTACAGACGTGAACAAATTATTAAACTAAAACGTTTTTCTTGGAAACATAATTCGTCATATCAACTATCAGTATAATTCAGAAAGTGTCTATTGTTGTAAATATGATTGTTTACATATTTTTTTACTTGGTCATTTAACGATGCTGTATCAACTATAAGATTATTTAACGTTGATGGAACTGGTGATAGCGAGATGATATTTGGCGAGATGAGACCGAGGATTCGCCATAGATTAGCTGACATTTGCCTTACGGTTGGGGAAAACCTCGGAAAAAACTCAACCAGTTAACCAGTCCAAGCGGGAATCGAACCCGCGCCCGAGCGCAACTCCGGATCGGCAGGCAAGCGTCTTAGCCAACTGAGCTACGCCGGTGGCTTTGTTTACATCTTCTGGTATATTTTTCAAATGGTTAAGTATATTTTGTCTGATTGTGTTGGTACTACTTGTGTTTTAATTATATACTGCAGAAGATATTCCACAGTCTGTTCTTCCATGGCCTGCACGAAGACCGGACATGAACGAAATTGAAAATCTGTGATCTATACTGAAGAAGAAAGTGAACAAAAAGAGGCTTACAACAAAACATGGACTCATTAAAGCACTGTCTGATATCTGGCTAAATGATACTGATATTAAAAGGAAGTGTCAAAGTTTGGTTTCCAGCATCCCTGACAAAATCAATGTCATTGATTAAAGTTCTCGTTAACACTTTGTTAAAAACATAAAATTTACTCTGTCACACGTTAAAAGTGTTAAAATTGTTAAAAAGGTATTTACCTTCGACAGACGGCCCGTTTCGACGCTATTTGTCGTCGTCTTCAGTGTCTCTTGAACCACTGCTGATTTTGGCTCTGCGATGTGCAGTTGCCGATGGTAGGGGTGGGGGTGTGTTGCTCCTATGGTGGGGGTTGGTTGTCTGTATGCTATGACGTACTATGACGTCAAACAATGTGTGCGTATTGAACTGTAGTTGCGTATTAAGTATATATTGTGGGTGTGCTATTGTATTCTTATATATTTCGTATTGTTCTAGGATGTTTAACTGTGAACTTTTTGGTGTGATGTGTAAAATTTCCATATCTGTTTCTATATTATTGTAGTCATAATTATTGTCGATAATGTGATCTGCATAATTTGATGTAATGTAAGGTTTGGTTATAGCTTTAATATGTTCGTTGTATCTTGTATGAAAGGATCTTCCTGTCTGTCCTATGTAAAAATGTGGGCAACTATTGCATTTTAATTTGTAAACTCCAGTTGAATTATATATATTTGAATGTTTAGTGTGGTTATTTAAGTATTTCTGTGTTGTGTTATTTGTTTTGTATGCAATTTTGTACTTTAGTTTTCTGAATGAAGTTGCAATTTTGTGGGTATTGGTACTGTGATATGTTAATGTTATGTATTTATTCTCGCGTGCTGTTTGTGTTGGTTTGGTCTGTTTTTGTTTTGCCTTTTTTATTAGTGTGTCTCTTATGTTAGGGTTGTATCCATTGTCTTGTGCTATATATTTTATTGTGTTTAATTCTTCAGTGTAGTTGTCATTGTTCATTGGTATATTAATTAATCTGTGTGTCATTGTACGGAAAGCTGCATGTTTATGTTGTATGGGATGATTTGATGAATTGTGTATATGTGTTGTGGTTGTAGTAGGTTTCCTGTATATTTTGAATTCGTGTCTGTTATTTGTTTTGGTTATGGTGATGTCTAAGAAGTATATAGCTTGCTTATGTTCCATTTCTACTGTATACTTTAATTTGGGGTGTATTTTGTTGAGTTGTTGATGTAGGTTTTCTATTTGTCTTTTGTTTCCATTATATAAGACTATTATGTCATCTACATATCGATGCCAGTACATTATTTTCTCTGCGTGTTTGTTGTTGTCGGTGTTTAGTATGTGTGTTTGTTCTATGTTGTGAATAAAGATTTCAGCTAATATACTTGATATAGGTGAACCCATTGGTAATCCTTCAGTTTGTGTATAGTATTTATTGATATGTGTGAAATAATTTTGTTTAGTAATAATTCCTGTAATGTGTATAATTTCGTTAATGTGAGTCTGTGGTATGTTATTTTTGATAAGCATTTTCCGAAGTATTTCTAGTGTTTCTATTACTGGTATGTTTGTATATAGATTTACGATGTCAAATGATGCTAATGTTGTATTGTGTGGCATGTGTTTGTGTTTTATTTTGTTAACTAAGTCTATGGTGTTGATTACTGTTGTTGGGTTTTCAAATTGTATACTATTTCTTATAATGTTGTCTATATATTTCGCTAATTTGTATGCTGGTGCATTCTTATAGTTAATAAGAGGCCTGATTGGTATATTTTGTTTGTGAATTTTTGGTAATGCATTTAGTTTAGGTGCGTGAGGTTTAATTTGTTTCAATTGTTGTTTTTTGTTGTTAGGTATGATGTGAGTGTTTTGATTTATTGTATTTTTGACTATTGTTTGGTATTTTGTTGTTGGATCTGCTTTTATTTCTGTGATGTTATTTTCGTGAAAAAATGTGTTAATTTTATCATTCATGTCTTGATCACGAATAAGTAAATAAATAAATGAACACATAAGTAAACAAGCAAACAATTAAATGAATCAATGAATGAATGAATGAATGAATGAATGAATGAATATTAATAAGTAATAATTATTACGCGATAAGAACACAGATGTTAAAGCGTGTATAATTAATAAAATTTAAAAAAATAATAATTATTGTAGTAGACGAATGTGTAGTTTGCAGAAAATGTCACTGCCATCAAACAAGGTTGCAAATGTGTTAACCCTTAAATTGGCAAAACTTCATTTCTCACACTAGTTTATTAAACCGTGTCGAACTGTAAAGAAAACAACTATCGCAATGTCCATATTTTATATGTCGTACAATATTATAGTATTGTGAAATTTTAATTTTCCTGCTAATTTTTTTTTTTCTATTGTACTATTAAAATTATAGCATGTTGTATCCTATAGGATACTTTGCGAATTTAAGGGTTAATAGTCTAAATTTGACCGATGATTGAAGAATTAAATTGTCTGCAAAGGCGGCGAAAAATCTTACAATTGTATGCCATTTAATTTTGATATGTTTTAATTTAATTTTGATATGTTTTCCTGAAAATTATAATTATGCTATGCTTTTCATTATTGACACCTTCAGACTCTATGTCAGTTTTTTGGAATCCAGAATCTCTGTGGTCAACTGAAATTTCTGGTGTGATGCACTTCAAAATTTTGAAATAGTGATAGGTCTAATAATAATAATAATAATAATAATAATAATAATAATAATAATAATAATAATAATAATAATAATAATAATATAGTAGTAATAACAGTAACAATAATACTTACTTACTTATGGCTTCTAAGGAACCCGCAGGTTCATTGCCGCCCTCACATAAGCCCACCATCGCATCGATCCCTATCCTTAGCAAGATTAATTCATTCTCTACAATCATACCTACCTCCCTCAAATCCATTTTAATATTATCCTCCCATCTACGTCTCGGCCTCCCCAAAGGTCTTTTTCCCTCGGGCCTCCCAACTAACACTCTATATAAATTTCTGGATTCGCCCTATATGTTCTACATGTCCTGCCCATCTCAAACGTCTGGATTTAATGTTCCTAATTATGTCAGTTGAAAAGTACAATGCGTGCAGTTCTGTGTTGTGCAATAATAATAATAATAATAATAATAATAATAATAATAATAATAATAATAATAATAATAATAATAATAATTGTCTCCACAATTCTATATATTTCTCTGTGTTGTTATTTAGAATGCACAAAATGTACGAAAAACGTTATGAAATGATTATTCAATAGGTTTTATGAAGCCTGAAATATAGGTAGTTTGTACTAGATATTTCACATCGTGTAATAGTTGGAGAAATATCTGGCGTATATAGGAGCTACTTACAAGGGACAGTACAAAAAAGGAGGAATCTTTCTGTTGGATCCATTACTTTTCCTGTAGAGCAGTGATGTCGAAGCAAGCGCATTTTTGTGACCTTGACGTCGTGCGAGGTCATCAAGCGCTAGGTATGGAAGGAGGAAGGATTATGTATATGAATAAGCAGCCTGTTGCATTAAGAAAACAGTGTTGTACAAACTTCAAAAGGAACGTGAAATTTTATGTCGTTATCTTTATATGGCTTCTTTCTGTTTGAGATTATACAGTATATATCGTCTGTAAAACAAAAGTACTGACACCAATTTCTTAATATTTCAGTTGTGTTTTGAACGTTAATAACATAATAAAGAGTTAAGAAGGAATATTCGCATAAATTTTATAGTAGTACAACTATACTGTACTAAGTGAATGAAACACATAATTTATAAAAAAAAAAGTGATATCCTAAAGAAAGAGACTGAGTATGACATAATAAGTTGGAATTGATCTTGATGGTATTTTTAGCCTTATAAAAGTAATCAATAAACTAATCAAAACAATATTATAGCAGAAAGCAAAGTTACCTAGGTATATGTTTTAACTGTAACTAATATTACATAACAAAACTCTTATCGCATTATGCTTTTAAGGTGATATTGGTGCGCAAATTCCTGTCATTCAGACTATTAAATTATTTTCTCGAAATCTGCTGAAGCTATAGAGCTGACGTTTTTACAACACATGGGCACATATTATCTTCTGTTTATGATGTAATAGTAGTTGCTTTGTTAATTTATTTTCTTACAAACATTTTTCATGCACATATTTTCAAAATTTTCAATACACTATCTTCAGTAATAAATATTTATGCGATATATTTGATTTACGAAAACATTTTTTCAGTGCCTGTAAGGCTACTAAATAAACATATTTGAAAATTTCATTTTTCTGTAAAAAAAAAGTAGAGAATATACTCCTTTTGAATAAAAAGCAAACTTGTGAAAAATGACGATTAAAATTAAAACATATATTCTTATAATGCAATTATACTTCTCAGACAAATACAAAATTAACACGGATACAGTTTTAATAAGTTTTCTTCCCTTTATCCATTGAACCAGTGCTGGCCATCCCTGTATATAGTTCGACCAAGCGGCATATACCACAGTCTAGTATATACAGTCACGAAGCTCAATACGTTGTAAATATGCATCCATAGATAGTTGCTAACCACTAGGCTAGCTAATATCGCCTCATTACAGAAATAATACCGGCACAGTCTATTGTTCCTAGCACCCTCACAACTCAAGCTTCGTGACTGTATATACTAGACTTTGCATATACTACCTCTTTCGTCTGTCTCTTTCCTTTCCTCTGTAAAGGGCTCAGGTTCTCCTGAGCTCTAAAGCGCGCGCTTGTGCCTATGGGAATGAATTGACATGACTGCTGTAGAGTAACGGACTGAATAGAAAGGTTCTCTGTTAATTGGCTTCTAGTGATTCAGTCGATACGTATGTAGCTCCGGAACATAGACTATGGTGCAAAATCCTGAAATACCTCGCATCACTTTCAACACAGCCGAAGTCTTTTATCATTCTTAGGTAGGTAATTACAAAAAAGGAATGCATGCTCGAAAATTTTTTTTATTTATTTATATTTATTTATTTATTCGTTATTGGACATAACAGGCAAAACCCAATTACAATGTTCAAGACTGATAAACTAATTTATAAAACATAAAGAAGGAAAAGGAAACATACACCTATTAAAAACTGAAACAAAATAGAAATAAGAGAAAGAAAAAAAGAGAAATTGAAATATGGTGTAAAAGTAGCTTCAAATTAACTAACAACAATATTCTGTAAAATGTGATAACAAATAATTCTGAATCTAGAGAAATTCATATTGAAAATATCAACATTCGGATAAGGATGTAATTTATTGTATAACTGTAACATTTGGAAAACTGGAGAACTTTTTGTGGGATTCAGTATTTGCCCTTGGTATGTAAAATAAATTTCGAAATTTTCTATTAAGTTTAGGTGCATATAATGTTATATAATGAAATGAACCAAAACAGTCCAATAATATACATAATAGTATAATAGTACATTATGCAACGAGCCTATAATGGTAGTAATTAAGACGCGTGTGTGTTTATGAAACGAGCGCAACGAGTTTCATAATTTTCATACGAGCGTCTTAATTGCCATTATAGGCAAGTTTCATACGACTTTTTATGCTCGACCATATTTCTAACTTGAAATTATTCATAAGTATTCATATTATTCTTATCTGACTGGGGAGCGGAAGTGACCTTGTGCAATATCTCGTAAATTGTGAGATGTGTGTAGACGCGAAAGTATTGATTTTTTCCAAGGAACAAATGTCATTGACCTTGATATAATCTAGAGAGTAAAATGAACATTAATCTTGATATAACATGGAAATTGATTTAGACATTGAAAAACTAGATGGCGAATTGAATTTCTTTGAATATTATTTACAATTAACGCTCATATTATAGTAACAGAACATAATCTTCTGCGACAGTATTGGATTTCCAGCCTCCGTGACGTTTCTCTAGTTGTCTTTCGATTGCATATCCGAGAATAATCGATACTTGCGCTTCCATATTGCTTTCTGATTGGTGGAAAACCTGAACTTCAATGAAGAGTTGTACTTTAATGAGGTCCATTAAAGGGCTGCTACCAGGTGTATAATTACTACATTTCGGCATGGTCGAGCATAAAGAAAGTTTAAATATTGACAATTTCGTCTAATTTGCAAACTAGTAAAATGGAAATGTTGAAGCATTGTAGCATAACTCTAATAAATAGGATAATTATTATAAAGTCTGTAATATAACATATTTTAGAAATTTATTTTGAATTTTTTTCTAGTAACAGAGTTATAATAATGTATATATTTTACAATGGCAGGGCCTTTAACTTGTCGTTATTTGTCTCTACTCTAGAGTGCGGCTCATAGATGTCGCAGCTGTCGAGAAATACAAAACATTTAGTTCGTTAGAGACTATCCAGAGTGCACCACAGGCAGTGAATCTACATTGAATGAATAATGACAATGGAGAATTGCTGGGATGTCCTTACGGAACCGAAGTACCTGGAGAAACCCTTGTGTTGCCTGAACCATGGGCTTGCCTAACACAAGTTATAAATTCAGATTCAGGGTGGATCAACCGGCATTTGAACCCGGGCCCCTGGCTTATAAGTCCAACGCGTTAGCTTTAAGTCGTCGGGACGGCTGGTTTTTATAGTACGTACAGTAGTATTCAGTCGTGTATTACTGCTTAATGTTATGTATGTCAGATACCAATAAAGCTATTTGAGAGCCTGATGTGCTTTCACCATTGGATGAATGTTCGCGTGTCTGAGGTAGATCTGTAATGTTTACAGCATGCAGCATGCACTTCACCAGTTACTGCAATCATGCTGCGGCATTTCAGCGCCTGCATCGAAGTCACAAACTACCGTTCCGAACATCTGCTGTATCACTTATTGAACAGTTAAACGTAGGGAAGATACAGGCCTATGTTTGTTACGTCAACAATTTAATATTGTAACGATTGATTTTCCTGGTCCAATTTCGATTTAAAAGTTGGCCTAGACCTTAAAAACATGACATCCTACGGAATGGAAGTAAAACTTAGAGACATGTGTCTTAGAATTTTGTCATGTAAGAATCCTTATCACTAAATAGGAGGGTACAGATGAAATTTACGGGCTATTTATTGAGCACAATTATTAAAGGTCAGAGGTGGCTTCAAACACGGGAATATTACTGGAAGCAAGTAAAGAGATAAGTTTCGAAGTAAATCCCGAAAATACAAAGTATATGATCATGTCTCGTGACGAGAATGTTGTACGAAATGGAAATATAAAAATTGAAGAGGTGGAGATGTTCAAATATCTTGGAGCAACAGTAACAAATATAAATGATACTCGGGAGGAAATTAAACACAGAATAGATATGGGAAATGCCTGTTATTATTCGGTTGAGAAGCTTTCATCATCTAGTCTGCTGTCAAAAAATCTGAAAGTTAGAATTTATAAAACAGTTATATTACCGGTTGTTCTTTATGGTTGTGAAACTTGGACTCTCACTTTGAGAGAGGAACATAGGTTAAGGGTGTTTGAGAATAAGGTGCTTAGGAAAATATTTGGGGCTAAGAGGGATGAAGTTACAGGAGAATGGAGAAAGTTACACAACACAGAACTGCACGCATTGTATGCCTCACCTGACATAATTAGGAACATTAAATCCAGACGTTTAAAATGGGCAGGGCATGTAGCACGTATGGGCGAATCCAGAAATGCATATAGTTGGGAGGCCGGAGAAAAAAGACCTTTAGGGAGGCCGAGACGTAAATGGGAAGATAATATTAAAATGTATTTAAGGGAGGTGGGATATGATGATAGAGAATGGATTAATCTTGCTCAGGATAGGGACCAATGGCGGGCTTATGTGAGGGCGGCAATGAACCTGCGGGTTCCTTAAAAGCCAGTAAGTAAGTAAGTAAGTAAGTAAGTAAGTAAGTAAGTAAGTAAGTAAGTAAGTAAGTAAGTAAGTAAGTAAGTAAGTAAGAGGTGGCTTCAACTTACGCGGGATTTTATTACCCTCCACCTGTAATATGTCCTTCATAACCTACAAAATCGTGCCAAAATTTTTCTAGTGCACTGTTACGCTTTCAATTTCTTACAACTCTTCGAAACCGGCACCAAGAACTTTTTTTATTCCTCATCAGATGACTTCTTATACATATCCTTCTTCACTATAGAAATACCTCTCCTCTGGAATTCTTTACATAATGACGCCAGGGATTGCCGGACATTGTGACAATATTCAAATTGGAAACTTTTTTCTCATTCCATGGTTTTTAAGTATTAGGCCTACTAGATATGCTGATTTGTGTTTCTTTACGGGTTTAAATTTGCAAGTTTCATGTTTATGTTCGTTAATATCGTAGCTTTGTTAATTAACTAGGATAGTTGGCCAATAAACGACGCTGTATCAACTACTAGGTTATTTAGCATCGATGAGATTGGTGATAGCGAGATGGTATTTGGCGAGACGAGACCGAGGATTCGCTATAGATTACCTGGCATTCACCTTACGGTTGGGGAAAACCTCGGAAAAAGCCCAACCAGGTAAACAGCACAAGAGGGGGTCGAATCCGCTCCCGAGCGCAACTTCAGATCGGTAGGCAAGCGCCTTGACCGACTGAGCCACGCCGGTGGCTTTAAATGGGATATAATTATGAATTATATATTCCTAAGTTTGACCTCACTAATTTAAAGTTTCTATGACTGTAGCCTGTATATATTTTGGTAGGGTTTTAACTTATGTTCAAAGTAGCCCATATCTATTTCTGGTGATGTGGAAGAGAAGGCCTGGTAGCTTTAACTACACCGGAATGAATAAATAATACTAATAATACTGGTACCAGGTTTGTCTTATGGCAGTGAAGCATGAACACTGAGAAAATGCGACGAAAGACGGCTAACAACTGCCGAAATGAGATTCATGCGAAAAACTGCTGGATACTCTCTTCTCGACCATAATCGGAACGTAGATATTCTGAAGGAATTAAAAATAGACTCTATTGTCCATTATCTGCAGCAATACAGGCTTCAGTGGAAGACACATGTCAAGAGGATGGATCGCTCTAGATGGCCCAGGCAGATTTTGTCATGTCCCAATAGGTGGAAGAGATTTAGGAAGACCTAGGAAACGCTGGCAAGAGACCGTAACAGATCCACTGGGGTCTAACACTTGAAGGCTGAAGACGATGATGATGATGATGATGATGATGATGATGTTGATGATGATGATGATAGTGGTAGGCCTATATAATAAATTCTTTTTGTTTTATTTGTTTCTTGTGTGCTATTCACCGGTACCTTGAATGTTGATCTTTTCATTTTTTCTTATTCATTCATTCATAGGTTTCTGCCCAAGGGCAGGTCTTTCACTGCAAACTCAGCATTCTCCAATCTTTCCCATTTTCTACCTTTTTCTTAGGGTACGTACACGTTGGAGCAACGATAAACGATAAGAGAAATGATCTAGCGACGCTTTGGTATTATCAAAGAATTAAGTGTTCATATCGGAACAACGAGGACGCGGGAAGCGAACATTTTCATTTATTAGTAGAAGATATTCTATGTATCCACTTAATGAAAGAAGATATGTAGGAAATATCAGCTACTAAGTTCAAGGTTAATGTAACTTAAGTACGTACAAAATTGAACCCGTTTCTCATCCCAAAGATAGTATAAATTCGTTGTGTTGTGATTGGTTCTTGTGATCACATAACATATGACGAATAAATACACAACTGATCAATTTGCCAATATCTACAATAATTAATTTAATAAGGCGAAACAATAATAAATCGATTAATATTCGGATATATTGATAACCACCGGTATTTATATAGGTTAATATTATCTTAATCAGAGATCATATGAACGACAAGAGCGAAGAAAATGGGACTTTGTTTTTTCGTCGCTTTTATCGTGCATCTTCGCTTTTATCGTTACTCCAATATGCACACCTCAATGACAATGCATGCTTCAATTCTCTCTGATATAGCATCCCTGCTTCTTTTATCGTTTATCTTTGCTCCAACGTGTACGTACCCTAAGTCTCCTATGAAGACAGTGGCTATTGTCTTATTAAACTTAATGTTTATGTCTTATTTACGTCCTTAAAAATACACTGTCCTTTCCTGGGCTCGAACCGTGAACTGCGAATTCCGAGGCAAGAATGGTAATCACAAAATCAGAAATCTGCAGTGTGGTCAGCTGAGGCTACTGTGAAGCCATTGCATCGGTGTATCAAGCTGCGTATACCAACATGTTAAATGGAGGTTTACCACGGCTTCTAGAATTTTGTCAGCTTCTTTTGCAAATGGACGGGTTTCGAATGTGATATTTGTATTACGTTATGTTTAGCGATGAGTCAAAGAGAATGGAAGAGGAGCGAGAGGAGGAGGTAAGACGGGCAGCGTCACGAAAGGAGGACGATGGATCAAGTCACGTGACACTCATGGGAGGGGGGTAAATTTTAAAAGTACTAAAAGAAGAGGTGGCTCAAATCTATTCCTTTCCTTAATCCCGCCGGATAGGAGAGTAGCGAAGGAGGTCACTCCACCGCCTACCACATCTTCAGTCACGCTCGCTCGCTGCACAACGCTCGCCGCGTGTGTTTTGTTTCTGTAGAACAAAAAAGACGTTGCTTAAGTTTAAAACCCTGTGTCAGTCGCGTGCTGCTTGCGATGGGCGGCAACTGAGTAGGGTGATGTGTGTGCATGTGGCCAGTGGAAATTGAGCGACTTATGAATATTATTCTTCTTACAACGAGTGGTGATCCTTTTGTGATAACGACATGTGTTCATCTGAAAGGTGAGTGTTACGTTATTTGTTACGTTCTACGATATATTTGAATGCTTCCTAACCTCTTCATTTGAATTCAGAACATTGTTGTGAATAAGTTCGATGACTTCAAAGATAAAAATTTAAATAATACAGTATTCTATATTTTTAATGTTTTGTGAATTTCTTTCGTTAATTCCGAAATGAAATGTATGATTATATTTTCCTTTCATTAATTTTAAATGTAGATAGGCCTACATAATTTATGTTTAGGTTATTGCATTTGATATTTTCAAATATTATTTCTGATTTCCAAAATTTTAATTACGAAAACTCGTATTACATTTTACGATCTTTTAAATTACAATATTTTAACCCAAATTATACTTTTTGTTTATAATGACAATTATACTGTGTTATGAGGAAAGTTATTTATCGGTATTTGATTCATGACAATACAAAATTATTTTAGAACAAAACGGCGAGCGTATAGCGGATTCCGCCGATTTTGGAATAGACATCGACGTACTTGAACTGCCAAAAAATCACACCTAATCGCTTTCACCTTCATCTTGACGGGATAATAAAAGCCTAAACTAACCTAACCTAAGTGCGTCGGTATCTATTCCAAAATCGGCGGAATCCGCTCAACGCTCGTTTAACCGAAAGTTATTTATCGGTATTTGATTCATGACAATACAAAATTATTTTAGAACAAAACGGAGTTACTTATGAGAAAATTGCCATTGTATCTGTATGTTACCATTGAAGAAGTAAATAGACCTAACTTTTCTTCATTATTTTTTTATTCCTTTGCGAGTTCAAGACGAAAACGGTTACCACAATTGTATCGTATTTTCAGTATACTTATATTTTAAATATATTTAACCACGATCGTTTAATAATGCCTACTACTTTCACGTAGTAACGATACTGATTATTGCACTGAGAGGAGTGCAATAATCAAATCATTACCGCATCATTACCGTGCTCAGTGGCTCAGTACGGTAATCAACTCTCAAATTGCAGCTAGGCCTAAATAAATACATTTGAACATATCATAAACATTATTTTGGTTGCCATAGCAATCAGTGGCTTACCATGATCTATGGATTCCAATACGTTAAATGATAGTGTTGTTTAGTCAACTGTCTGAAGACAAGTCTGAACCTCACAAGTGACACCAACATGACACCACTTGTGAGGTAACTAGGCCAAGAGATAATGGGGTAGGGTGGCCAGTTCCTTTCCCTATCCATTGTATACATCGCCGATTAGGTACATATTACACTAATCAGACTTCAGATGCATACAAACAATTGTTCTTTCTCTGACACATATCGTCAAGTGAGATGTACTGCCTGATAACAGTTGTACGTATCAGACAGAACCTCAATCAGAGGTGAAATGATAGTTTTATTTAAAATAATTATTATAAATAAATAAATTAATTAATTAATATGTTTTGCCCAAGAGCAGGTCTTTCATTGCAAACGCAGTATTCTCCAATCTTTCCTATTTTCAGCCTTACGCGTTCTCTCTGCATATGATCGATGAGTTAAACGAGCGCTGAGGTAGTTTACTTCCCACTTCACTTCCACTTCAGCTGTCTCCTCTGTAATACCAACATAACTTTGGTGACATTACGAAAGTTTCACGCTAGTGTACACTCAGGCTATGCTTTGCATATACGAATCTGTGATAGGTTAAGTTAAGCTTTTGTTATGTCTTGTATATACGAATCTGTGACAAGTTAGATTAGTTTAGGCTTTTATTATTTCTTGCATATACGAATCTCTGCAGGGTTTTCAAAGCCTGGTGGTTTTTGTTTAGCGATGCCAGCGTAATGATAGAAGAAGACGAAGTTACAATATAGGAATTTTGTGTCTATTTAGTTATTATTTGTTGTGCTTCACTGTATTCCAGTAGTTATTGAATTAATAGAGTTCTACGTTCTTCACATTACATCGTACCCTGAGTTTTATGTCCCTACGTTCCTTTCCTTTACTAGACATCACAACGTTTGCACCATGCACTTCTCATTTCACACGTAATTTACTACATTTCCGAATAATTTCTCTTTCTTGAAATATTTCACTATAAAATCCTTAAATGGAAGGGGTGGAAGTGGGAGGAAGAAGAATAAAGTGCATGAGATTTGCTGATGATATGGCATTGTTAGCAGAAGAGGAGATGATATTAAGGGATATGCTACTGGAGCTAAATGACAGCTGTGAGCAGTATGGGATGAAGATAAATGCAAACAAGACTAAGAAAAATAAGGAAGATAAACTTGCAAATTCTAAATGAGGCAGTAGAGCAAGTGGACAGCTTCAAATACTTGGGGTGTACTATAAGCAGTAACATGAGCTGCAGGCAGGGAGTCAAAAGGAGGATAGCAATGGCAAAGAAAGCTTTTAAAAGAAAAAGGAGCATCTTCTGCGGACATCTGAAAAAAGAACTAAGGAAGATATTAATGAAGTGCTTTGTGTAGAGTGTGGCATCATATGGAACAGAAACATGGACATTACGGCGAAGGGAATAGAAGCATTTGAAATGTGGATATGGAGAAGAATGGAGCGTGTTAAATGGACAGACAGAATAAGAAACGAAGCTGTGTTGGAAAGAGTGGGTGAAGAAAGAATGATGCTGAAACTGATCAGAAACAGAATAAGGAATTGGTTAGATCACTCGCTGAGGAGAAATTGTCTACTGAAGGATGTACTGGAAGGAATGGTGAACGGGAGAAGAGTTCGGGGCAGAAGAAGATATCAAATGATGGACCACATTAAAATAAGTGGATCATATGCGGAGACTAAGAGCAAGGCAGAACGTAGGAAAGATTGGTTTGCAATGAAAGACCTGCCCTTGGGCAGAACACTTTGTCATTTTTTGTTTCTGTTTTATTTCATCATCCAACATGTTCCATTACACAGCGTAATACCACAGTCTAGTATATGCAGTCACGAAGCTCAATACGTAGTAAATATGCATCCATAGATAGTTGCTAACCACTAGGATCGCTACTATCGCCTCATCACAGACAATGCGAAATAGTACCTGCACAGTCTATTGTTCCTAGTACCCTCAAAACTCAAGCTTCGTGACTGTATATTCTAGACCAGTGATGTCGAAGCAAGCGCATTTTTCTGACCTTGACGTCGTGCGCGGGCAGCAAGCGCTAAGTATGGAAAGAGGAAGGGTTGTGTATATGAATAAGCAACCTGTTGGATTAAGAAAACAGTGGTGCACAAACTTCAAACGGAACGTGAAATTTTATGTCGTTATTTTTATATGGCTTCTTTCTGTTTAATATTATCTATATTGTCTGTAAAACAAAAGTACTAAAAATGATTTCTTAATATTGCAGTTGTGTTTTAAATCTTAATAACATAGAAGAGAGTTAAGAAGGAATATTCACTTAAATTCCATAGTAGTATAATATTATACTGTATTAAGTGGATGAAACACACATTCATAAAGAAAGTGATATTCCAAAGAAAGAGATTGAGTATGACATGATAAGTTGGAATTGATATTGATGGTATCTTTAGCCTTACAAAAGTAATCAATAAACTAATCAAAACAATATTACAGTACAAAGCAAAGTTACCTAGGTACCGTATCTGTTTTAAGTGTAACTAATATTACATAACAAAACTCTTATCGCATTATGCTTTTAAGGTGATATTTGTGAGCAACTTCCTTCATCAGAATATTAAATTATTTTCTCGAAATCTGCTGAAGCTATAGAGCTGACATTTTTACAACACATGGGCACGTATCTGTTGCTTATAATGTAACAGTAGTTGCTTTGTTAATTCATTTCCTTACAAACAATTTCCATGCGAATATTTTCAAAATTTTCAATACACTATCTTCAGTAATACGTATATACGGTATATTAGATTTACGAAAACATTCTGTAAGGCTACTAAATAAATAGGCCTATACCTGAAAATTTCACTTTTCTATACGAAAAATTGAAAAAATATTTCTTTTGAATAAAAAGGTCAAACTTGTGAAAAATGAGCATTAAAATTAAAACTTACATTCTTATAATGCACTTTTACTTCTCAGGCAAATCTAAAAATTAACATGGATACAGTTTTAATAAGTTCTCTGCCCTTTATCTATTGAATCAGTGCTGGCCATCCCTGTATATAGCTCGACCAAGCGACATATACTGCTTCTTTCGTCTGTCCCTTTCCTTTCCGCTGTAAAGCGCTCGGGCTCTCCTGGGCTCTAAAGCGCGCGCTTGCTCCTGTGGGCATCAATTGACATCCCTATTCTAGACTGTGGTAATACTACATGCTTAGTGTGTGTGTGTGTGTGTGTGTGTGTGTGTGTGTGTGTGTGTGTGTGTGTGATCCTTAACTTTTGAAATCCATCTCCGCAAGAAATCGCTTACAAATTCGACCATTTTCACTTCCAAAATCATCCGAGCTACATCAACGCTCGTTTTTTCCGTATTAAAAAAAAACATTATTTAACGATCGTGGATAAAATATTGCATGCACCTAGTGGGGTGTGCTTTATTAATGCCGTCTTGTAATTAAATAATTTGTATAAAGTCTCGTTCCTAAAAACACACGTACCGTTAGTTGCATAAATAACTATTATTCATAGCAAGACATTAATAACCAACTTTAGTATTTTTCAAGTATTTTTAATTTAAAAAATAGCGGTACTACTTAAACATTTTTTCAGTTGTACAGTGTTTCACGAATAACGTTGCTGTACTTTTACCTTTTCACGAGGACATTTCATTATTGACACATAAGATTTAATAAATTTGGGATAAAATTACTGAAAGAAGGCATTATACATTTTAGTTTTATGGTGTAGTAACCATGCTAATAAACATATACAGTGGAACTCCACAAAAAGACACAACAATGGTCCGTGTGCGAGACGAGGTACGAACGCTGTCTTTCTACGGAGTACTGCGGACATTGGTAAACATAAGGGCTGTACAATGTTTTTTTATGGCGTGCAGACCGAAACATAAATAATTAACGTATATAATTTTAAATAATAGATTCTAGTATATTCAAAATATATAACAAAACAAATCCGTGATTAAGTATAAAATATACGTGATAAATCTGAAACATAAAACAAACTTCTGGAGGGAAAACTCTCTAAATATATCTAATTACATGCGGGGCTTTCATTTCGAAACTTCCCACTCTAAATAACTAGTTAATTAAATTGAATTCAATTTAAACCATAAAAACACGTAAATTTAGATATCAAGGGGGGAAGTCTTAAAAAAGGCTTAATTGCATTTTAGATTTCACCTCCCACCCCCAGCCACTTTGAAATTTCAAATGGCACCCCTATATTTTTGTACTTAAATATGAATCAATCGTTTACACACCACATTCATTTGTTTTCGCATCTTTTCTTTTCTATCGTCGCCTGGCAACCTACATTTTTGTTATTGTTGATTAGAGCCGAAGAGAATAAAGCTACAAAACTTATTGAGCATTTCTTGTAATAGTTGTGTTTGTGTATTAAATTATTTTAAAATGGTGTATACCCTTCAAGAGAGAACATAAATCATCTCTACTGATTAAATTTAGGAAATACACAAAATAGGCTGTGTTTTCATCCCACAATCAACTAATAATAACAAAGCTTCTTATAACCACTACAGAATGCCTCGCAATTAGATGAATTTTGTTTTATCCTTTGCACTGTTCTGATCGAAATGTCAAATTCTTGAGCGATGGTTCTGATTGATTCACCTTTTTTAACCGTTCCAATATTTGTAACTTCTGGTTCAACATAAGTACACATTTTTTGTTCCCTGCCTTGCTGCCAACGTGTACGAGTATCTGCACACTACTGCACTGGTTCAACTGGTTAGCCCTGTGCAGCAAGGGACAGGATGCGTTGACTTATCTTGTATCGTGAAGTATACGAGAGTGAGCGTCTATTTGTGGAGTTCCACTGTACATGATTTTCAAAATAAATCTAGGCAGAAGTCTTCACATGAATTTTGAATCTGACTTTGAATTGTAATCATTATTTTTTTCTATTTTTTTTTTTTTTTTTTTTTTTTTTTTTTTTTTTTTTTTTACCGGCCATAGGCCGTTTTCCAAAGTTATCTATTTTTGTTTTCTGTTTGTTTTGCCTTTGGTTCCTTTGTTTTTTTTTTTTTACTTATACTAATACAATCACAACACCCATGCCCGAGGCGGGACTCGAACCCACAACCCTTCGGACCAAGCGATAGGGACATGCCGTGCCCCTTCCGTATTCATATAGAACAACTTTTGAACTCTCTATTTACACCTTTAAGATGTATTTAATTTGGAGTGAAAAGAGTTTATAAGCTATGTTCTTAATTTTATTTTCGACGATGAGGTGTTTTGTAGTTTGAAGTAAGCAGCATGTAAACTGTACACATTTTACACTTTCGAGCCCCATTAAGTGGGCGGGCCAGGAATACTCGCGAGGCATTCACTGCACACCACTAATATATTTTCAGCTTCGGGCCGCAACATGTAGTTGTTGACATTTTAATCGAAGAGTGGAACGACGACAAGGAATTGTGTAGAGGTTAGAATTGCATTAATGAACTTTGAGGTTAGAGCGTCGACAAGAACAAACTTGAGTTTTTGATGACGTTAGAAAGGTTTAGCATAAAGTAGGACTCTTTAACAGGAGAAAACTGAGAATACCAAAATGATTGGCGGTTAATGAGGTGCGTCAAGCATGTCAACATTAAGTGAAGTGTTTATTTTGTGTGCAGTTTCTTAAGTAGCATTAATTTTTAGAATTCATCAATAAATAAATAAAGTTTTTATAATTTGTAATAATGACAGTAATAATCATTGTTGTCTCGAGTAATTGGGCCACCGTCTCATTTCAGAAGTCCGGTAAATTAAAACTTCGACCTCGCTGCTCATCATGTACGTAACTAACGTCTGATTGGTATTGCATTATTTCATAATGAAATGAAACTTATAGATGGCATAGCTTCACAAAATAATACACACACGCGCCACAAATTAAGTACAGGTATATGCACTATATTTCCACAGTTCCAATCAAGAAACATTTCACTCCAAATTGTACCTCAGATATCTCAGGCAACAAATATACAGAGTGATTCATATAAAACTCATGATTTTAATTATGTATTTATTTTAACAAGGAAGATGCTGGTAATGTTGTATTGCCTCTTAAATATACAGAATCTCTGGGAGATTACTTTGTCTTTACAGTAAGTGCTGAAAATGCCTTCCGTCCGCTTCAAGGCACAGCTGAACACGTCATTCTATGTTTCTGGCCGTTCGTTGGAGAGTTGGGTTGTCAATCCCGTTGATTTCGCGTGTGATGTTCTCCTTCAGATCGTTAAAAGTCCGAGGGTATGTAGCGTAGACTGTTCCATTCAGATAACCCTACAGGAAAATGTCTGATGAGGTCAAGTCCGGTGATCTTGGTGGCCAAAAGTTCCGGCGGTTGCTGAGGATGTTCGGGAGCGATTGCAGCAGTCAACCCGTAAGTCATTAAGGCGTTTGTCTCAGGAGACCGGTACTCGTAGGCTATGTGTCAGATATAGGTTGACTTCTGTTCATGAGCTGCTTGAGCCAGGTAAGGCTAAAATAGTGGAATATTGTCGTGGTCAGGTGATCATTGTTCAAAATCCTGGCAACTGTCCATTACATGGTTCACAGACGAGGTATGGTTTCACTTACTGGCTCTCAGAACACACGCATTTTGGCCGCACAACATCCATTGGCATTCATGAAACGTCTGTGCATCCATTGAAAGTAGGAGTTTGGTAGGCACTATTAGCAGAGAGAATAGTAGATCCATTTTTTTTCGACGGAGCAGTGAACACGGCACAGTACCGACGCATTTTCATAGAATTCGTTAAGCAACTGGATGTTATTGAGCTGCGTTAGGACGGTATCACTTGTCATACGTCACATGAGTCCATGGCGCTGATGCAAAATTTCTTTGAAACCTCATCTCCAGGAACTTATGGCCACCAAGATCACCGGTCGATTAGGTTTTCATTTCATTCATTTTTAATATAAAATATTTCCTTAGACACACTGACTAATCACATCACACCATCCACAGTACTATAACACACTGGAACTGTAATGATATACAGTAAGTCAGAAGCCAATGTTCTCCTAACGCAGGTCATAAAGAGATGAGGGTGTTGGCGGGTCTTTTGTATATACGGAGAGAGCTGCTTCGGCCGACTGAGCTACACCGGTGGCACGTTGCTTTGCGAAGTCTGACTCAATTATAAATACTCCTAAGTCAAGTTTACCTCGGCATTAAGCTTCTTCTGTATTATTTTGTTCTTGAAGAAGACCAGAGGAGGAAATGTGCTCTATACAAATAGGCCTATGTGATGCAAATGACGTTAAGTGTTATATGGGCGACGCGTGCAACCAAAATTATGACGGGGACGTTTTCAAGAAACACGATTTTTAAGCTCGAATGAGAAGATATTTTCTGACAATAATTCCAACAGCCCGTCTTCTTTTTTGACGGGCAAATTATTATTTTTATAATTAAGAGTTTTTTCAAATTGTTTTTTCCATTGCAGAAAGGATAATATTCCCTTAATTTTAATATCAGTCTATGAAGATATTCTTTTATACGCCCAAAGATATCGTATGAAAGTTCATTATCATATGTTGCTATAGAGCTATTATTATCACACGTCCCAGAAAAGAGCGGCCGGCCGGCAGCGCCCTGCGTGGTTTCCGCAGCGCGTTAACCGTTTCTCCCGCACAATCGAGCTCCAGTAGCCATATGGCATTCAGTGTGCTTAGAAGTCGTGTATTGAAACTCTCGATTCTTCAAGTGTACAACGTTAGTGTATAAAGTTTAGCGATTATTGCGCATTTACGTAATGCCCAGCAACAAATTCTCACTGTGTGAACGTGTGTATATGTACAATACGTGCATAAAAGGCAGAAGGTCGTGTGCGAAAACAAGACGAAAATTTCGAATAAAGTTTCCAAACAGATCTGTGCCTTCTGCCAAAAACAATTAGACGACTCGCTAAAAGATTTAAAGAAACAGGCTCAGTGACGAATCGAAAATCAAGCAGAAAACATAGTGTCCTTATACGGAACGATTGTCAGTTTATGTCCAACAATATTTCGCCACTGTCCATACTGCTGCCGTGTCAATGAGGGAATTGAGGCGTATTTTCGGTACGGGACTAATCAGTAATAATTTGAGGCCTCCACGAGGCCCAGATATAACACCCTGTGGCTTTTATTTATGCGTAACACTAAAAGGTAGGGTTTATAGGAAAAATCCTCATTCTATAGGGGAACTAAAGGACTATATACGAGAAGAAATCCAAGCTATCAATGATGTGGAACTTCAGAGCGTTGTTCATTCGTTTATCAGAAGATGTCAGTAGTGTGTGGCGGCAAAAGGGGGCCATTTTCAGCAACGACTGTGAGTATGGTAAGTCCAAATTATTAAACATTTATTGTTAGTACTGTTATATATTAGAGAAGTGCCGGGGAAATGGTTATGCGCTCGGCGGAATCCACGCAGGGCGCGGCCGGCCGCTCTTTTCTGGGACGTATAATAATAATAGCTCTGTAGAAAGTCACTAACAAGGGAAGGATTTCGGCTCGAACAGGAATTTCGTATCCAAAATTTGTATACAGGCCTAGCTTTACATCTTTGTAAAGCTCCCAAAAGCATTCGTTTGTATAATGTGTGGTTTGTCTGTTAGAGCACTGTACAAGTTGAGGGGTGGGGAGAGCACTGCACAAGTTAAGAGGATGGGACACCTTACCCGTAAGCCTAGCCTAGCCTAGAAGCTAGTGCGAGTGGTAAAATGTCTAGAGCCCATTTAAGAACATTTTTCTCCAACGTTCTGTCTGAAAATATTGCAGCTAATCAAAAGTGTACATTGTTGTGTGAGTCATTGAATGCGCACAAGGACACAACCTTAATAAATTAATCATTCCAAGGCTAGGACATGGAATGTATGATCATTCCACCTAAAAAAAAACTAAATATATCCAGCCTCTGAATATCTATTTCCTTAGACAATATAAAATATATGCTCGGAGGATAACATATTACGTAAGGACTCTTGCTGAGAATCCAGAACTTAACTTGGCAAATCGAGTGTTTATAATGAAAATGCACTCTGTTATTCATAACCAGTTGTCTGCTCCAGTATACCGCCCTATGCTTCAGTATTCCTGGCTGTCAGCTGATTACATGAATCGTGAACAAGTCTCGGACTTCAAAAATTTAATTCAGGTGGCATTTGATTTTTCAACACTGGAGTGTGGTTCAGAAGATTGTTCAGGTGTTGCTTCTGTGTGTTGTGCTTATTGCTCTGCTCCATGCTGTTTCATGCATTTTATAGAGAATCCTCATGTACATTTTTAAAGAAGTGTATTGCCCAATACCAACCAAACGGAGAGATACACAAATGAATGCTTTTACGGTCTTCATCACCATTGTGAGGTAAGTGTCTGTACAAATTTTTAACCAAAAATTCCTGTTCGAGCCGAAACCCTTCCCTTGTAAGAGTAGGAAATGAATCGAATTCCGATTGATAACTCAGCGATACCACATTCTTAATTTCTTTAACTTTGCTTCAGTCGTAACCTATAGTTAAAGTAGGGCCCTGAAAATTAGAATTAAAAAAAAAATAAAAATATAGGATAAGTAAGCAAGACTTACAAGCCAAGAGAAATCCCTCAGGCGAACTCATTCCGGTTAAATTCTGTCTCTCTGATGTCTGACGTAAATAAAAATATTTCAGTAAGCTGACAAAAATCAGAAAATACAATAAAGTTAAGCTTTGTTAAAATACCGTTTGAAATCACACCTTGGTTCTGCGGACCCTTCTCAAATCACTTGCGGACCAGTCAGCGGACCATAGGTTGGAAACCGCTGGTGTATAGATTATTGGTGCTTCACAAACTGGCGGTGAACGAAAGGACATGGGGAAATTCCTTATCTTCTGATCTCATCTGCAACAACTATCAGTCCAGAGAACGCAGGGATTTAACAGGACTGCGTAGAATGATAGCTCGCGATCAGAATTTAGCTATTGCAGGGACAAAAATATCTTCAGGTATGGCCATCGTCTTCACCATCACCATATTAAGACCGTCACGACCCGATTTATTCTGAATGAAACTGATTTCATCTCTGTCCTAGTTTTTCAACATTCTACAATCTAATGTTCAATGAGCTTAGAAATTTATCCACTTCCAGTCTCATCACGTGACACAATTGTTCGTTTCTATAGTTAATAATATTAATTAATTACTGTCATTCACTTGAGAACTATGCCTCTGATTGAGGTTCTGTCTGATATGTAATTACAACTACTGTATTAACAGGCAGTACATCGCACTTGATATGTGTCAGAGGAAGAACAATTGTTTTTATGTAACTGAAGTCTGACTAGTGTAATATAATAATAATACTAATAATAATAATAATAATAATAATAATAATGATAATAATAATAATAATAATAATAATAATTTTATTTGAACGATAATAATGGTAGACTTTTGGTTGGCACTCCCGATGAAGCAAAAGCTTGTGGCCGGGAGTGGAGTTTACATTAAATAATTAAAAAGTAATATTACAAGTTTAAGCCTACACTAAAATAATGATTTAATTGTTTAATTTAAATAATCAAATATATGTAAGCGAAAGTAAAGTGATGAATATCAAAATAATAATACAAGAAATAACAACACTGGTCAACAGTGATTTTGTTAAATGTAAAATTTATGCTGTTTCTTATGTCATTTCATCTCTTGATTCCAAAAATGAAGTCAGAATTTTTCTACCACCCACCATTTATTTTTTGCAATTTTATAACAATATATTTTTCCTGCTATATACAGTCCTTAACATTATAATGGAATGGAAGTATTTCAAATATTTCATTTTCTTGCTTTGACAATTGACCTATAACTTTAGTTCATTATTGCCTGTGAAGTCAGAATTCATAAAAATAAAATTTATTCTTCATAAGACTGAGAGTTAGTATTAATTCTCAGTTGACTTAGAATATACATTCATGAAACAAGTTTCATAACCCTTATTTTCTTTATCCTAATTTTAAGTGTGAAAAAGTTTCTTATAAAATGAAACATGTCTCGAAATATTGTGTAAATCATATAAACAATTTTTGTTACGTTTGTGGTTAGTTAACTTTGAAAGCACGCAGGCGAATTTTTACTACACTAATTAAAAGAGCTTACTAGTGTTATTTTGATTGCAAAATAGACAAGGAGAGGAACTTGGCCATTGAAATCTATTGTGCTCCATGTGATTCTATTAACTGGTTGGCTAAAAAGATCCCGTCATATGTCTTCCAGTTCCAATGATATGCCGGTAACCTAAAGATCATTCAACAGACTGTTACTTTCTAGGAACCACAGATCAGAAGATCACAGAGAACTTGTCAGCGAGCTGATTCAGAACTATAACGTGATGGGGTTGTAGTATGTCTCTCAAAATAACTTCTTGGATTCTCATCTATTTTTTCTTTCCTCAAAAACTTCGGGTAGTGAGCGACGAATGTGGAGAGCGTTTTCACCAGGATTTTTCTGAAATGGAAAGGCGGTACCAGGAAAAATGGAGCCCAAATGTTCTGGCAGACTATTGGTGGGCACTCGAAAAAGATGTTTCTCAAGCCAAGCTAAGCCTAAAGTCTGTTTCCCACATATTTTAGCTAAGTAAATATGATTTTAGGTAAACATTTTACAAGGTATCAATACTAGAAAAGTTTGAATTACATTTCATAATTACTCAAAATCCCTGGGTGCTAGAAAAATTTTGAAAACAGATTTGAAATCAGCACGAAAAGTGCTATAAGAATCATACGTAATTCATCTTTCAATAACAAATATATGTTTAATTTTGTTGACCAGTGTAATATAAGAAATACAATGAAATTATATCAGGTAAAAACAGAAGAGTTGGTTTAAACAGTAATAAAATAAAATGAAAAAGTATTAAATAATATAATTGTAAAATAAATACAAAATATTATGCAGTAATATAACGCAGTAATGTATTATATTCATAGATGATATTTTAGTTCTATTTGATTTATTTAATTTTGAAAGAATCGTAATATAAAGATATTATTTTTTTTTTCAAAAATTTCATGTAAGAGAGAAATAAAAAAAATAAAAAAAATGAAAAATATCAAACATGAAAATAAAAAAATATATGTATATATAATTACTAGAATACTAATCAGTATTTAAAATCAGTTGAAGTGCTTGCTTTTTAAATAATTCATTATTGGAAGATGCTAATTGTGAATGTTGTTTTTATGAAGTTATTATACAATCTCGGGCCGAAATTTGAGGCATGCCTTAGTCCTGCTTCAGAATTGCATTTGGGTTCAAACAAAGGACATGATATAATGTGTCTTCTTGTACTGTAACCATGTTCATAATAGTTATTATTTTTGTGGTAGCATTTTAATAAGGCATATATGTATATTTGCTTAATATTCAGTACATTAAATTCCTTGTATATACTTTGAGGCGTGTATGATAATCCATTTTTTCCTCAATACATATTTTATTATTCTCCTCTGTAATAATATTAATAACGTAAGTGAAGACTTCATTGCCCCACCCCATCCTATAATGCCAGATATGTATCTAAACAACCATGTATGCAATGGAAGAGGAAAGGAACTGGCCATCCTACCCCATTATCTCTTGGGTTAGTTGCCTCATGAGTGATGTCTTATTGATGTCACGTATGAGGTCCAAGCCTGTCTTCGGACAGTTGACTAAACAACAACTTGAGAATTTATCTCAATTGTCTACATGACATGAGTTATCATGAAAAGTTATTCCTGTCTGTTCTTAAGAAATATGGTTGTGTAATTTGCAATTTTCTTTTGTCACTTATACATTATTATTATTATTATTATTATTATTATTATTATTATTATTATTATTATTATTATTATTATTATTATTATTATTATTAAGGAAATGTCACCATTATATGCCAGACTGAACAAGTAGTGAAAACTAGAGCGAAGATGGCCAAACCAGTTTTAAAGTCCGACACCCAAAACCGGTTACAAGTTTCAGTTTTAAATTATATTGTACGAGTATATGTCAACGACGATGTCGACAATTACCATGACGAAGGTGGTGGTGATGATGATAATAATAATAATAATAATAATAATAATAATAATAATAATAATAATAATAATAATAAATCGTATTATGTTTGCACATCAGTCATAGTTCTCTCGATGGGAAATGAATCCCACACCAGTGGGTTTGTACCTATCTAGGTCTATGCCATCAAAGAACTCCAGTCTAGAAAGTCTATTAAATACAATTCAACTTCCCTCAAATTATGTTCAACTCAAGTGTCTGATCACAGTATAGAGAACATACAGTAAAGACACCTAAGCCATTTCATGGGAACAAATTCTGAGTGCGCATGTCACGAAACCGGGTATATTATCTGGAACCTCCACCAGATGGATCTCCATCTACGACAGGCCTGGCATAATTTAATATTAACTGAAAACATTCATTACTCATCTTTTAATGATTTTAAAGACATGAGGCAAAGGAATGGCAATATAACCACAATAATAATTACTTCCGTATGCAATCATCATGAAAATATTCACTAATTGACACTAACGTTCAAGTCACTGTTTGAGGCTTATGTTGGTAAAATTGATCCAAGTACAACATAATACATCATGGCGTCCGTTGCGGTGAAGTGCGAACATGAACGTCAACAATGGATATAAGTATTTTGACTTCCTAGCGACATAATATTAATGAATAGATAATATACATACACGATTATTCGTATTACTGACCAATAAAATAAATAAATAAATATTTTACTAATATTTTGATAGTGGTTTGCTACTAGCGACATAGTTGAATTCATTGAGAACTAGACCTTACTGAGCTTGAATTTAGTACAAACAACATCAAAGGTGTCGACAAGAGTTGTCCCTACTGATTCTTCTTATACTGTGGTCTGATCACAATACCACAGTCTAGTATATACAGTCACGAAGCTTGAGTTTATGAGGGTACTAGGAACAATAGACTGTGCAGGTACTATTTTGCATTGTCTCTAATGAGGCGATATTAGCGATCCTAGTGGTTAGCAACTATCTATGGATGTATATTTACTACGTATTGAGCTTCGTGACTGTATATACTAGACTGTGATAATACTGTATATGAAAGCTCTCCTGCGCGCCGGAGGACATGTTCATTACTGAACAACAAGCAAAAGAATGAATTCGTGAGAAATGCGACACATAATAACAGCTTACTGGTAAGCAAGGCGTGTCCGCGAACTGTTGTAGTGAGTAACGCTATTATACTGTATAACTTGACAGCGGAGGAATGCAGTGAGCATATTATGCACTTGTCACACTTTTGCACGTAAAGACAAGCTGTCAGTCTGTAATATCATATATCCACAAAAAAGAGCTTCCATCGAATATACTTCACTTACACTTAACCTCTCAGCACTGTAAATTCTGAACCGGACTAAATTCTGTGGGGCAACTGAGTGAACAACATAGCTTCTATACTAACAGTCTTACTAATAAACCATGTATAGTTTTTATACGAGACTTATGCAGAGTTGAGACAGAAAACGTTACTAATAAACCATGCATAAGCAATGGATATATAAACAGGCTGTAACTATACAATAGGAATTGCTTTGCAATAGTTATATACACGAAACCCCTTGTTTAAGCGTTGTATGTAGAGAAAAAATGGCCGCACCTCTAACGGCTGTTCGTATCGACTGTAATTTTATGATGATGGTTGCCTTGTAACCACAGAAGAACAAACCAAAGGGCACAAAATAATTAGAATAATATTGCTGTAGCTTGTACTCTTTGACCAAAATATAGTGTGGTAATCAATTAGAGCCAGTTGTACTAATAATATAATTAATAAAAAAAAGCCGCCCTAGATAAGGGTTCGAATAGATCGGCCTACTAATCAATTCATAAAGAATAATCATGAGAACCAATTGTGTGACAATTTGAAAGGAAAAAGGAAACATTAAGATAAATGATATGAAAACATAGGAAATCATTTACAATAAAAGTTTTTTGGGTACAAATGATTACTAATTATTTATAGCTAAGAATGATATTAACACATGAGATTCTATGGCATCAATCGTTGCATCAGAAATTTTAAATTGTTTAAGTTGATTTAAAGTTTCTCGTGGGATCGTGCCACGGGCACCGAACATGAGCCCAAAAACTGTCCAATGTGTGATGTGGTATTGTGCTCCAAGATGCTGACAACAAGGCTCACATATGACTTGTTTTTCACGACACACCTCTTGTGGCTGTTGCTCGTGCTTCTCGAAACGGATTGTGGGATCAAGAATGACACCCTTATCCTTCTGCCGATCAATTATGATGATACCAGCACGTCTAGTAGAGCCATCAGAAGAGACGCAACCAACCTCCTCATAAACCTCATAGGAAGCATTCTGACGGATAAGATGCGATGAGAGAACGAACCGTATTAATATGTCTGTTGATTTGGAGCAATTCTCCATGATGGCAGAAACCCAAGACGTGAGGAAGCGTTTCTTGCTCGTCGCATCTTCTGCAACGGGTTGAGTCAAGAATTCTACCAGGGAGAGTACGGACAGGTATTGTATTACAGTTCATCTTAATGGCTTGCCTCCACTGACTGCTCGAAAGTCCCTTTTTGGTCGAGATCCACGAATTACCTTTCTTCCAGTGAGAATAGAAAACAACTCCCAAACCTTTACTTAACACGCCACACTAGAGCGCTCTACCGGATGCAATAGAGAACCTGAGATATTCTATTACCTTTCGTAATAGACGTAGCTGTGTAACAGTTATACTGTTATACACGACGTATGTAGTGATTATTAGTAAGGAATTTACACACGACTTATAAACGAGCTACTTCATTGTATAAGTACTCGTATAAGACAGTTAAACGTCTGTTTATAGAGTTTTTAGGCTATTAGTAAGACCGTAATGCAATAAGAATTGTGTAATCGTTGCTTTATAGAAACGCTACACTCTTCTGGCATTATACTTTTTGATATGGAAATATGACATGTATCTGAAAGATTTCGTCTTGTGTCGAAATTATGATAGACATAGGTCCATCGCTCGTAGTTAACCTATTAGAAAGTGCGACGCGATGACTGGCAAGAAAGCTATTGTTGTGCCTTCATTCCACAATGCCTGCTCACATTAAGATCGGGGGATGACGAACGCGTTACGTTGACATTTGATATCGTGGAATTTTGCTCTCAGGTGTAGTCAGAATCGTTAGTCCTTTGAATATTATTAGTTATGACTGTTTTATGCAACCGTCCTGTGCCTTGGCTCAAGAGGTATTCTTTCTGGTTACCACAAACCCAGCGACTCGGGCTGGATTGCAGCCGAAGTCGCGATTGATTTCCTTAGCATAAGGACTGGATATTATTATGTATTTTTTGTCCAGTGCCGGTTTAAATGGTGGCCTTGTGTCATCCTGACTACGTGTTCAAGTAGTATATTCTCTTGGAGGTATTCGGTGTTGGAGGAAACTTCTTCCAGGAACTGTCCAGTAATATAATCCAGAACAGCTTACTTACTACCGAAGGATGAAACCTAATCTTTTTTCCCCACTATGGTGATTTTATAGTTTGAAGGTTGAATTTTCTTTTGCCAACTTCGTTTCGAATTTCGGTACTGAGAAGTACAACTGGTAATGATTTTCTAACATCATCATCATCATCATCATCATCATCATCATCATCATCATCATCAGCCAATTCAAGCACTAGATCTAGTGATCTGTTACGATGTCAGTGGTCTCATGCCAGCTTTTTAATGGTTTTCCAACAGATCGCTGTCCAGAAAGACGGTAATGTAGCACTGCCTTTGGCCATCTTTCTGTTGGCATTCTCTCGACATGCTGTTTCCAATTAACTCTACAGATCTGAAGAAAATTTAATATAGGTTGGACGTTCAATTCTTTCAAAATTCCTGTATTTCGTTTTCTATCGCGCCGTTTTTCTCATGAATTTCATTTCGTTCGTAGTTATACGTTGAACATCTTTTTTGCTAAAGTCCAAGCTTCTGATCCATAAACTAAAATAGGCCGTGCTAAAATGTTATACAGCTTTAATCTTATATGTTTCTGTACTAAATTAGGTACAGCGGTATAACTGTTCCAACGACATGGAAGAAATACCATGTAATGCCTGTCCAGAGGCTATATAAGGTGGCAGCCCCACCACTGGACTTACCTGGCGATAGTCTTGTAAACTATTCTGGGGAAATTAAATTACAGTGAAGTCTCAAATGATTTTCTAATTGATGACATAATTGATTTGAAGTTTGTTATGGAAAATTCCTTTAACGAAGAAGAAATCTGGCTAATGGATTTTGTTTAAATCAGACTAAGACACATGTGTTATTTACGTTAAGTGGTCCCACAATTTTCAACTCTCAGTCATCTGCTAAACTTTTAGGAATTCTACTGGATCCTCAATTTATCTTGGGCCTCCCATATTGATTATGTTTGTACTAAACTCTCAAGAATTATTTATTTATTAAGTACATTGAAAATACTGGTGCCTAAAACATATATATATATATATATATATATATATATATATATATATATATATATATGTAAGAAGTCTTTATTTTGCATCATTCAATAGCATAATAACCTATGGCATTACTATATGGGGAAATAGTTCTAGTGTATCTAATGTTCCCCTATTACAAAAAAAAAAAAAGCCTTACGTATTTTAACTGGTTCTACTTATGATGCGCACTGTAAGCCACTATTCATAAATGAGGCTATTCTGACTCTTATTAATCTATACATCTTCACTTCTTTGCTGAAGGTAAAGAAAAATTTAGCAAATTATCATCACAGATCTGATCATCATAATTAGATTTAATACAAGATACAATTTTCACCTGACTGAATCTAATGTTAGACTGAAAAAAAAAAAAATTATATCCGTGGCAGTATCTATGTTAGTAGATTACATAAATCTGCACATACTGTTAGCTATAATACATTTAGGAATGTTTTAAAACGTTGAATGATTAACTATCCCTTTTATAGTATTAGTGAATATTTTTAATTCTCAGTCAATAACTTATGTTTTTAATATAATCTTATTCGCTTTCGTTTGTTTTTATTATATGTCCATAGTATTTGTAATAATACTCATGATTTTAATAAAATCTGATTTGATGTTATGTTAGCAGCAGTGAAAGCAGTTGTCGGTAGTGCAAATTTTGAAAATTCAAATTGTTCTAGATTTCCGAACCGATTACTGAAAGTTAGTGATCACCCAAGTGCATGAATCACACCGTATGTTATATTTATTTACAGATATCTGACTATAATCTTGAATTGAAACCACAAAGCAACGCAACACATGAAATAATTATGTACTAATATTAATACTGATATTATTAATTAATTATTAGTATGTTCAAATGAACTGAAGAAATAAGATAATGAAGAAGGAATTAAGCGCACGGAGACAGCAATTATAACTAGAATAGTAAAATTATTAAGAGTAAGTATTCTTGAGCATACATTTCAATGTGGCATTCGGTTTTCAGAGCTTGTGCTAATCATTTCACGCAATCAGACAAAATACATTTTTAGGTTAGGTCTCGTGAATCGTAAACTGTTCAGTCAAAGCAATGAATTTGATGGTATAAGACAAAATTAAATTTTAATATTAGATGATATTAATCTACTAATTACCAACATAATGTGCGAGAGGTTCAGGAGGAAAATATAGGCCTACTCTTTCACAAATTATTGAACCATTTAGAAAACACCTCCCAACATAAAATATAAGTAAATAAGCAGGACATCTTTATTGTTAATACTATATTACTTTATTATTATTATTATTATTATTATTATTATTATTATTATTATAGTGCATGACATTATGATTTTACCCTCTTTGGTGATATCTGGTATTAGTTGGCAACACTGAAGAGACGGCCAAATTAGCCTTTTAGGAACTGCTCTTACGTGATCCACGCTATAGACAGTAGACATGTATACACTGTAGGTGAATGAACGAATGCATGGTTATGTAGGTAGGTGAACGGATGGGTAGATAAGATGGATTCATGGATATGTAGGTGTATATATAGTTAAGTAGGTGGATGAATGGGTGGGTGGGTGTGGGAATAGATGGATAAATTAATGGCTAGTAGTGTAAGTGGGTGTATGTGTATGTATGTACAGATAGGTAGATGGAATGGGTGGGTGAATGGAAGAATAGATGGCTATGGATAAGCAGTATGGATGGATGGGAGGGCAGGCAGGCAGTGGCGTGCGGTGTAATGTTATGTGAGGGAAGAAATAACACAAATTTGTATATAGTACAAAACTGATAGCAGCCAACTCACCTAAATGTGTATCGAATATGAATGAGGTCTCGCCCACCTCATTGCTAGTGTGAACTAGTCAGTTTGTTTTATTACCATTAAGTACGAGAAAAATTCGTACCGGCACCGGGAATCGAACCCAGGACCTCTCAGCTGTGCGCGCTTAACCAAATGAGCCATGCCGGGACACGATCCACGGCGCCGGCCGAACTCCTCTCGTAGTATTATGTTACGGCCTTACTACCTACATTTAAGACGATACACGTCATATACTGTATATACAGGAGCGCATATTAAATGACTTTATGGCCATATTCAACAACAGTTTCTGAAAACTGTTAACATTATATATGTATCGAATATGAATGAGGTCTCGCCCACCTCATTGCATATTACATGACTAGTGTGAACTAGTCAGTTTGTTTTATTACCATTAAGTACGAGAAAAATTCGTACCGGCACCGGGAATCGAACCCAGGACCTCTCAGCTGTGCGCGCTTAACCAACTGAGCCATGCCGGGACACGATCCACGGCGCCGGCCGAACTCCTCTCGTAGTATTATGTTACGGCCTTACTACCTGCATTTAAGACGATACACGTCATATACTGTATATACAGGAGCGCATATTAAATGACTTTATGGCCATATTCAACAACAGTTTCTGAAAACTGTTAACATTATATATGTATCGAATATGAATGAGGTCTCGCCCACCTCATTGCATATTACATGACTAGTGTGAACTAGTCAGTTTGTTTTATTACCATTAAGTACGAGAAATATTCGTGCCGGCACCGGGAATCGAACCCAGGAACTCTCAGCTGTGCGCGCTGAGTGCTCTTAACCAACTGAGCCATGCCGGGACACGATCCACGACGCCGGCCGAACTCCTCTCGTAGTATTATGTTACGGCCTTACTACCTGCATTTAAGACGATACACGTCATATACTGTATATACAGGAGCGCATATTAAATGACTTTATGGCCATATTCAACAACAGTTTCTGAAAACTGTGAACAATATATATGTATCGAATATGAATGAGGTCTCGCCCACCTCATTGCATATTACATGACTAGTGTGAACTAGTCAGTTTGTTTTATTACCATTAAGTATGAGAAAAATTCGTACCGGCACCGGGAATCGAACCCAGGACCTTTCAGCTGTGCGCGCTGAGTGCTCTTAACCAACTGAGCTCCTGGGTTCGATTCCCGGTGCCGGTACGAATTTTTCTCGTACTTAATGGTAATAAATCACCTAAATATATTTGAAGAGCAAAGCAATTCTCTTCTCTTTAGTGGCAAAATCATCGAACCTAAATAGACGAATCCGTATCGGCCAGTATAGTCGCCTCAAGTTAAGAATATGAATAACGAATCCGCCTCGACCAGGACAAACGCTCAGAGAAACAATTTTGTGACATTTTAAGATTAGACAATTCATAGTTCTCACGAGTAAAATATAATTTCTGCAATACATTTCTTCTTTTTCGCTTTATGAAGAGGGAAACCAATGCTATTCTTGCGTTCCATGTACGTCACGCCACTGGTTAGATGGATAAATGGACGGACGGATAGACAGATGGACCGGTGGATGGTTGTGTGGGTGGATGGATAGGCGGATGGGTGGATGATATCGACGGTTTACAAGCAAAACATATTAAGTCAAAAATATTACTTCTGAGAAAAATGCGTTTATAATACACTTACGGTCTTACTAATAAAAACTCTATATACAGACGTTTAACTGTCTTAAACAATGAGTAGCTTGTTTGTACGTGGTGTGTAAATTCCTTACTAATAATCACTACGTACGTCGTGTATAACAGTACAACTGTTAAACAGCTATGTCATAGTTTCGTCATTACTTCATTACGAAAGGTAATAGAATATCTGAGGTTCTCTATTGCATCCGGTAGAGAGCTCTAGTGTAGCGTGTTAAGTATCGATAGTACACTAGCTCTAATCGATTACACACTATATTTTGGTCAAAGAGTACAAGCTACAGCAATATTATTCTAATTATTATGTGCTCTTTGGTTGTTCTTCTGTGGTTACAAGGCAACCATCATTATAAAATGACAGCTGCTAGAGGGACAGCCATTTTTCTCTATATACAACTCTTAAACAAGAGGTTTCGTGCGTGGTGGGAATATAATGGTGTAGCAGACGGTTGACTCAAACTCGTTTCCTACTGCGCATGTCGTCACTTGGGAAGCAGCAGCGGCGCGCTAATTCGCACCGCAGTCCTCGAGGAACAAAACAAACAGCTGTTGTGTGTACGTGCACGGGGTTAATTCTTTGTTTATATATATTATATTGAATGCTATTCTTGTATCAGTAATGCTATTAATGTGACACATTTTTAAATCGATGAGGTACTTGGAATAACGCACATCACACAGTGACATTTGAGCATTACCACAGTATATTTAGCGAAACTACGTCTATGGGCCGGTTTCACCAACCTTCAGTAAATCAGTTCAAATGAAACATTAACTACTGAACATTAAAATATTTAACGATTCACTAAAATGCGAGCTGCTCACCAACCAAATTTTCTTAACTTTTAATGAACAGTAAATAATGGCTCATTAAGGATAAATAAATGCGATCTATGAATTTTTCATAACTATATCAGAACTCTTTATACGAAACCACAGTCTACTATATTGCATATCGTGTACAGTATTAGAAAACAGTTTTGTTATGTCTCTTGGTAGTGGAAATGTTGAAATTTTGGCCGCGATTTACATGAGTACGTTTATATGCGCTGTCTCCCTAGATTTCAAGCCGAGCACCTATTATATGCCTCGTAACGCTTATTACGTCTCGGCTCTTTGGTGGAGCAGTCATTAGTATGCTGGCTTGCCAACCGTGGGAGCCGAGTTCGACTCTCGGTGAGAATCTTTTTTTTATTAACGTAACTAATTTTTATACATGCTATCTTTCTTCATTTTCTATTTTTTTTTGTAGTGAAACGAATTATTTCGCAACTCTGGCTCCACTAGGAGAATTAAGAAAACTCTTGGGAGATCAATTTTCTTCCCGAAATACAACAAAAATAAACAAACAAATTAAAGAAAAATAAAAAAATACACATGTGAATCTTATACTTTGTCCACATGCCACTGGCGTCTATCACTGCCTGGCATCTTCGGGACATTGAGTCCATCAGATCGCGGAAATAGTTCTGGTCCTCAGCGAAATCTTGTCAGGTAGCCAGAACTTGATCCTACAACTGATCTGGATTTTGAGGTGGGTTGTCTCGATATTTGTCAATCCTCCTCTTTTTCATGCCTTTACTTGAACCGTCTTTGAACATTTATGGCGGTGTGCGCGGGGTGGTTATCCTGCTGGAAATGAAATTTCCTTTGGAAAGAAAATTATATATAAATTCCATGAATCCAGTTCTTTTGCTTCTGTTTTAAAGCCAGTGCAAACATATCTGATAGCTAGCTATAATACAATTCTAATAAATGAAAGTTAATATACCAATTAAGTTTTGTTATGTTTGAATTCATATTATGTATTAATTTACTAATATTTCTTAGGTATAGTTATAATAACCACTTTCATGTGTTAAAATAAAACTCATTTGTATGTTACTGAGTTGACTAGTTTCAGCTTTGTTTCAGCTGTTTTTATGACATTCTAACCCAGGCCTGCAGAACTCGTAAGGAGGGGAAATATGACGACAGCCTCACACCACTTCTATTGGGGATGATCGATTTCCCCGTAGGGTTATTTACCTTCTCTTGTCGTCAAAGGTCCATCAGTGGCGGCATGTAATTTTCAAAAAGGATTGTAATAAATTCATTGTTTTTATAATGCGTTATCTCGTTTCAAGGTTTACAATTATGCTAGATTTCCTGTTGGTAGTTTCTTTGAGATTTCTTTGCACCTAACCTGTTTTAGATTTTCGAAAACTCTCCTCCTATCATCACCGACGGAAACATAAATTTATAGCTTTTAAGTAATGAACCTTGAAAGTTACTATTAATTTCAATTCAAAATGAACACAACGAGTGACGTCCTTAATTTTACAGTATATAAATAAATAATCAATATACAGTTCGTAATAATGAACTTACCCGAAAGTTTGTGCATTCTATAATTCTTAATATGGACTTTGTTGAAATGTAGTTTAATATGGAAATGACGAGTGGAAATAAATTGGATGGGACACAGTAAACAAGCAATTCTTTCGTCTTCAACAACAAACTAATCATATTCCCATTTCCTTTGGAAGTAGTATTCCTTCACGGGTTTAGATTTTGCCATGTTGCAGTTCTCTTTAAACTGCAGTACGCGTATTATTTGTTTACTTATTTTCTTATTTACTTACTTATTTAGGCCTACTTATTTACTTATGTATGTACTGTTTTATCTATCTATTTATTTATTTATTTATTTATTTATTTATTTATTCATTTATTCATTTATTTATTCATTCATTCATTCATTCATTTATTTATTTATTTATTTATTTATTTATTTATTTGGCTAGAGTGCGTTACAATGTTCAATGACAGCATTGAAATCCGGTCATATAGCTATCACTCACTTACCAACGTACAATTTATTTATCGTCATATTACTAGTAAAACCAGTTAAGACCAGTAATACAAGTTTTGTAAAAACAGGAATTAAAACTTTATTAATGCACGAAAAATCATAATAAATTCTTCAAATAAAGTAATTGGTTTGTTACCTGCAAGCAGCATTTCGGACTTAGTTCATTTTAGCAAAATACAGAGCACGGAAAGACATGTCGGGGACTGTACTTAACTTATTTTACACAAAAAGTGGATTTAATCGGCTTTACTAATAATAGGACGATATAAGTTATACACAGGGAGATCTTTTTACATTATATGCATACATACATTTTAACATTTATTTTACATGTCTTTTAATTTATTTATTTCCCTCATTCATTTTTCTCTTATTTTCTAAAGGTATGTTTCTAAAAATTTTATTACCTGTTCATTTGTAATTCTTGATAGCGTATTGTATACCTGCCGCCGCGAATGAATGTTAATGCAGCCGAGCGTAACTAGAACGTCATGACCGCGCTGGTAGAAAAGGTGGGTACGGTAAGAAAGGGGAGTATAGCAGTCGCTCTCAAGAGCTACAGTTCTGCAGGCCTGTTCTAACCTATGATCAATTTCTTCTAAAATTTTGAGTACCACGATCTTCGTGATGCGGTATCTTTCGTGAATTTTTGTGTCATTCAAATTTTCAAAATGATCGTTACTTAAATGGTTAACATTATTTTCATCTGACTCTTAATTTTCGAGCAGTTCCCGATATAGGCCTAACAATTCTGCGTCGAAACGTTCCGCCATTTTATATTGCAATTAATGAACCATTAAAAATTTAAAATTCGGAAATTTCTATCACTAAATTTAACGATAGTTTTATTGGTTCGTTTAGGCTAAAGATGGTTGGTGAGATATAAAAATGATTTAATGAACCAGTAAATAAATAAAAAAATCATTAAAACCTTAGTGAGGAAGTTGGTGAAACCGGCCCATTTGTCATAAACTGAATGTGTAATGTAAATTTAATTTTAGTAGGTAGCTTTATAGTTATTTTTAGCTCACAAATTATACTGCTGTTTCAATAATTCAATTATTTACTGTTAAATAATTATAATATGTAGGTCTATTGTAGACGAACTGAAGAATTGTTACATCTGAATTTTGGTGAACTTGTTTAGTATTTTTTAAATTTAGATTCAGATTTTTTTTCGACGCGTGTTGTTATTTTAAATTCCGAATGGGGTGACTGTATCCACCTCTTGTGCTTAAAATTGTTTTATGTTTCAAACATACAGAATTAATAAAATTTAGTATATTTAATTAATAACAAGTAATATAAAATGCCATATTTGGTTCTGATTTCTTGGTATTCATAATCAATTAACCTACTCCACTTCCAAAACCTTACGGAGTTGAGCTGAGCTAAGCTAGCAAGCTGCGAGAGAGTTCGCAATGCTTCCCGCGTGACGTCATCACGTAGTACGAGATCTGGCGAGACTGCGCACTGCTTCACCATTATATTCCCATCAAGGTTTCGTGTATGTAACTACTGCAAAGCAATTCCCATTGTATAGTTACAGCCTGTTTATACATCCACTGCTTATGCATGGTTTATTAGTAAAGTTTTCTGTCTCAACTCTTCATAAGTCTCGTTTAAAAACTATACACGGTTTATTAGTAAGACTGATGATGCAGCTATGTGTATAAACTTAGAATAAATTGGAAAATTAAATACACACAAAGAGAAACAACTTACTAAAAGTAATATTTTGAGGATTCAGTTTTGTTAACAACTTTCAATAGTATGTTTAACTTAATGTGTTTTGCTTGTAAGCCGACAATGACAATCGATTACCATCAAGTCAATGCATCAAGGATAAAGCAGTGTACCTTCTTAGCCGTAGTTAACTATCACCTATAAAAAGAAAGCTTTTAAATTTGTCTCGATTAGATTATTATGTGTGTGTTAACTGTTAAACATGTTACGATAGTGTGAGAAGTATAACGAGTATTCATTCAGTTCCACTTGTTTGTCTTTCTGAAGTCTACAATAAAAGCTCTCTGGGAAGAAGGGAATCAAGTACAGTAAGAACTCTGCAGTCAAGAAAGAAAGATCATTCTTCCTATTCATTCTTCTCATATAGTAAATTTTGTTCTTTGTTCTCGTTGCCTGTGTTATTGTTGTCCTCGCTGCTGTTCTTTTTATTCCAGATCTCATTTTGCCTTTGTTCTTATATAAGTTAATTTTATTCCTTTCACGTTGTTAACATTCTTGTTATTGTTCGTGTTCCAATGTATAGAGTCCGGCGTGGAATCATGAAAGACTTTGATTGTGTTTTACTGTTTATTACAAAGACTTACAAACATAAACACTAGAGATGAACCAAAACTAACTGCCGCTCTCGCTCGCTGTGTTCGTTGCATTCAGGGTTGCCATACGTACGACTATATTCGTATGCATACGACTATTTTGACTCAATGTACGAGGTACGACCGCACTCTATGTCGTACGCAATTGTGTACGACTATTTCACTGAAGGGAAAAAATAATTGGGAACTTATGTTGGTCCATAATTAAAATGAAATTTATGGGTAATTCGTCCCTTTTAGATAAGTTTTCTTCATTTAATATGTCCTGGACTAATATGAAAGAAACATGCTTTTGAGGGGGGGGGGAATTCTTTGAAAATCGATTTGTAACTATGCTTGCCATGCAGTCATAATTTGTCATCTTGAGCGTTTAGGTTTCACGTAGACGGCGTACTTATATCAAAATAATACGAATTTAATTTGATTAACTTTCTTGTTTGTTCGATAAAGGAAAACTTTTATCAATTAAATAGTACCGCAGTAGCATTAAGAAGTCTAAACGCGCCGACATTATAGAGGTGTCGGGTTTGAATCGACTGTAGATGAATTAATTTGATATAATTTTCAGCCGCCGCATTTATTGGCCTATCCGCCGCCGCACCGGCCATAGATCAAACTCTGCTGACTTTAAATATAAGAAAGTTGTTTCTAACCAAGCGTCATCGTGCACGCCTTACTGCGATGACAATGTTGATGATGAAGAACTGGATGGTGATTTGTTTCAATGCTGAATGTCATTGTGGATGTGAACTATAATTAGTAGTATTTTTATTTGGAACTAAAATTTTCTGGTAGATATATTTATTTTGCGACTCTTTATCAACTGCGTAATGACATGAAGGTGATAATGCAGTGAAATGACTCCAGCGCCGAAAGTTAACCAGCATTTGCTCTTAATGGGTAGAGGGAAAACCTGGAAACAACGTCAATCAGATAACTCGTCTCATCCGGGATTTCAACTCTGGCCCGCTCGTTTCACAGTCACACGTGCTAACCATTACTACACAGCGGTGGACTAGAAGTATATTAGGAAGTTGAGAAATGTACGACAATTTTATGCTGAAGTACGACAATTTTTATAAGTTAGTACGACGGTTTCGATTCCTTTATCTGGCAACCCTGGTTGCATTTGTCTTTCGAGTCTCGGCTCGTCATTCTCGCTGCGCTTCGAGTCTCGGGCGTCATTCTCGAAATAGCATTTGGTCGGCGTGGAAAGATTTCGTAACCTTGAATAACGTACACCATTGAAATAAATAACATAAATGTTTAAATGAGACAAAAAGACAAAACAGAACAGTATCTTAGTTATCAAAATGTTCTGGTTCTATTACATGATATTACCTATGGTTACACAAAATAGAAAAAAAAAACAATTCTCAAATAAATTTGCGTTTCTAAGAAACATAAAACATGACATTAATATATTTTTACTTGAGATTGCACACTTGATCTTAAACATATGAAAAGAAAATTCCTAGACTTTTAATAAGGCCCTAGTAATTAAGTAAAGACTGGGGAACGGATTATTATACACTGAAAGGTAGAGTTGTTTCAAATAGGCTGCTTGATTGTTTATACATATTATAACAGTTGCCAAAGTAGATAAAAGTTCAATCAGGTATAAACAACTGCTGACTTCGGGACTTTATCAATATCGAGTCTTGGAAGACTCACAACCAGTCTTTATGTCAAAGACGTGACGTAATACAACATTGTCGTGCGGGTTTTTGACTTCGTGGGCGCTGTTAGTCTCGTTTTCTCGATCGTTGTTCATCTCTAATAAACACATTCATATTCAAGAAACATGGGAGATTCAGTTCAATTCAATTTACACGTCACAATTTTGAATATTGTTCGCAGCAAATGGCCTCCCTCATTTTCGATACACTCCTCTTCGATGTCGAGTGAAATCGTCCATTACTTTACGTAACAGTTCTTCGTTAATGCCTGCGATTTCATCTTCAATACGCCTCTTCAGCTCCTCGGTGGTACGGGGCAAGGTGTTGTACACAAGACTTTTCAAGTAACCCTATAAAAGGAAATCTGGTGCCGACAAATCCGGGGAACGGGCTGGCCACGTTACATCTCCAAACCTGGAGATAAGACGTCCTGGAAATATCTCACGGAGAAGGGCCATAACATCCTTGCGGTGTGAGCCCCATCCTATTAAAACCATATGTTACCCCTGTTCTCCAGATGATCTATTTCAGAACACAAATTCTTGATCATTCTCACGTAGTGGACTGCTGTGACTGTCACTGTTTCACCATCGTCACCTTCAAAGAAGAAAGGTCGGACACATGTAATTTACGTTCTAGGAAACTGAGATGCATGAAAATAGCACCAATGGAAAGAGAAACTCGAAAAGTTTAGTTGTGGCAACATTGGTTTCCTAGTTGGTAACACTGCCTCATAATAGCGCATATAAACAAATTTGTTCATTGTTGGCTGTTATAGAAGCAGTGTTGCCAAGTCAGCGGTTTTATAGCTAAATCTGGTGTTTTTAGGACTATAGTCAGCTACAGAATTTTACCGTCAGCGGCTAGCTATTTATTTGGCGTTTTTTATGATGCAGAGAGAGATGATATTTTTCAGTTTTTTTCTATAAAGATGTTATAATTTTTTTATATGTACTTGCGGACAATGTTAGTTAACTATAAACCAGAGTTTAGTATGGCATTAACACACTTTTTTCATTGTGCGAGTATACAATATCAACGTTTTATGTTAACTCGATTTGGTGCAACCACGTCCATTTCATTCCTCATCCATTGTTGTTGTACAAATACGTATTACGCATTCGTAAACCTGTTAATCTAATGCATGCATTGTTTTTGTAAATGAATTGATGTATTTAATCATAAAGAATAGATAATGAACTGAATTATTATTATTTTTCATTTATGATATATTAGGCTATTATTTAATTTATCATTCCGCATTATAGTTTATGTAACACAGATATGCATAAAAGTTAAAACCAGACTCATTGTTAGCAGACACGTCTGCAGCTCAGTGTGAAATCAGATTTCGAACCGACTGGTGTGATTGTGAATGTGATTATTTCCGAAGTCTTCAGTATATTCTTGAACTACTTCATTAAATTTTGAAGAAATATGCCGCATAAAACTACATACGTACAAAAGTTTAGAGATGTGTTAAAAAAAATAATGTATTGAAAGATTGGATGGAATAAGTTACCGGTGATAGTTCGAAAGCTCGGTGTAAATGGGTAAGGTGGAATTAAATGCAAAATATTAAGATTTAATTACCTATGCTGATAATTATACACACAAAAAGAGTAGCGAGTGTTTTGCTGTTGTTCGACAACATAATATTGCATTGGTGAGTGTTATTTCAATTTCCAGAGTATTATAAACATTAGAATTTTTTTTTTAATTTGAAACCTAAAATTCTCCAGTTCCTAAAACTATATAGTTTGTATTTCAAATTCGGAAATTATGTGTTAAGAAAAATCTAGAGTTTTTAAACTACAGTTTAGCGGTTTTTTTAAGCTTGTGCAGCGGTAAATGGAATTCTGAGTTGGCAACACTGTATAGAAGACAGAAGAGCTTGATTTTCATGTGTCGGTTATTAATAGAGATGGGAAAAGTTGTTATTTTCTCGTAACAGTTCCAACTGTTCCAGTTCCTTGAAAATACTAGGTTCCAAATAACAGAATGGAAAAATGGAAGAATACTGAACATGATGCTATGATGAATTGCGGAGGGAAGGAGGAAAAAAGAGGAAAACCAAGGAACAATGGATTGATTGCGACAGAAGGAATATGACTAGAAGAGATCTTACTGAAAAAGACGCTGAAGTGAGGGTAGAAATTTATGGAGGTACAAAAATTTCTTTGGGTGAAAAATCGTAATAAAATTATTATTATTATTATTATTATTATTATTATTATTATTATTATTATTATTATTATTATTATTCAGTTTGTCAGATGCGTTTCCAATTCACTAGGAAGGAGATGCACTATAACCTTTACTTTTTAACTTTGTTCTAGAGTATGCCATTAGGAAAATCCAGGATAACAGAGAGGGTTTGGAATTGAACGGGTTACATCAACTGCTTGTCTATGCGGATGACGTGAATATGTTAGGAGAAAATCCACGAACGATTAGGGAAAACATGGGAATTTTACTGGAAGCAAGTAAAGAGATAGGTTTGGAAGTAAATCCCGAAAAGACAAAGTAGGCCTATATGATTATGACTCGCGAGGGGAAATGGAAATATAAAAATTGGAAATTTATCTTTTGAAGAGGTGGGGAAGTTCCAATATCTTAGAGCAACAGTAACAAATATAAATGAAACTCGGGAGGAAATTAAATACAAAATAAATATGGGAAATGCCTGTTATTATTTGGTTGAGCTTTTATCATCCAGCCTGCTGTCAAAAAATCTGAAAGTTACAATTTATAAAACAGTTATATTACCGGCTGTTCTTTATGGTTGTGAAACTTGAACTCTCACTTTGAGAAAGGAACATAGCTTAAGGGTGTTTGAGAATAAGGTGCTTAGGAAAATATTTGGGGCTAAGAGGGATGAAGTTACAGGAGAATGGAGAAAGTTACACAACACAGAACTGCACGCATTGTATTCTTCACCTGACATAATTAGGAACATTAAATCCAGACGTTTGAGATGGGCAGGGCATATAGCACGTTTGGGCGAATCCAGAAATGCATATAGAGTGTTAGTTGGGAGGCCGGTGGGAAAAAGACCTTTAGGAAGGCCGTGACGTAGATGGGAAGATAATATTAATGGATTTGAGGGAGGTGGGATATGATGATAGAGACTGGATTAATCTTGCTCAGGATAGGGACCAAATGGCGGGCTTATGTGAGGGCGGCAATGAACCTCCGGGTTCCTTAAAAGCCAGTAAGTATTATTATTATTATTATTATTATTATTATTATTATTATTATTATTATTATTATTATTATTATATCAAATTAATTCATAATAGTTGAAAATGGGATTAATGTTCACTGCATAATTATTAATCGTATAAACGGAATACCTTATTAAAAAAAAAAGAGAATGCGAATTTTGACTGATTCTGGTTTTGATGCTGACTGCAGACCTTTATTTATTTCTGAGAAAAATGTAACTGTTGTTAATTTGTATATTTTTCATTATTGGATTAAAACTAAATCAAATTTAAACCGTTATTATCCATATAGTGAGATTCATCATTATGGTAGAAGACATAATTATCACCTTGTGACCCCTAGGGTTAGATTAACCAAGTCTAAACAAAGGTTTACATCAATTGAAGACATTATTACAAAAACAGCCCTTGTCAATTTTTAACGAAAATGAGTTAAGAGCACCATCACGTGGAGCCACATTTTTGCCACAATCTGAAATGTGTTTAAAAGCCAAAAACGACTTGTGTCAGGCACAGTAGCCATAAGAAAAAATACCAATTCTACAAAAACAGCCCATGTCATTCTGCTTTCGAACAAAAATTTGCCTTGTCAGCTGACATGGATTGTTCTTTTGTTAAATGTGTTCAGCACTGAATTAATTAGGTACATTATGCATTATATAATAATTACTGGCGGTATTGTGTTAAATTGAATAAATATTTAAATGTTTCACATTGCAACAATGAACAGTCATTGAGCATTCCATTTTAGTTTCTTGTACAACATGGATAGTAACGATGGAAATAGATTAAATTTTCAGAAAAAAAAACGGAAGAGCACAAAGGAAGATTTTATTAAGAAAATTAAAGTAGAGGGAAAATAACTACTAATCACTTAGGGAAATATGTGGCAGCTTGTATTTTAAGATGAGAATATGTTCAGATGGTATATCGAAAGATATGCCTGTTTGTCGCAATGCATTTATGAGTTTGCATGGGATAACAAGAGGGCGTCTTCGTACTGTATAGACATCATTGCTGAACTATCAGAAATCTTCTACTGACTCCAGAGATAAACACACTAATCGCCCCAAGGCGGTTCCAAGGAAAATTGAAACGCTGATTATGCATCATATTAGTTCATTCAAACCCCGGCAGTCCCATTACTGTATACGGAGAAATCCTCATAAATTGCACCTGTTATAAACACTTTCAGTTAAAGAAATGCGCAGTGTGTTTATGGAGTTACATCACATTCAAGTATCCTACCATACCTACTGGTGTATTTTTACAGAAAAATTTAATATTTATTTCGGAGTACCTAGATCTGATACTTGAATCTTATGTGATACCTTGACCCAACAGATAGAAACTTGTGAAAGCAATGATGAAAAATGTCAAACTCATGGACCAGAAACAAGTACATCTTTCAAAGCAGAGGCTTTCTATGACATGAAACGATCATACAGACTAAGAGCTCGTAAAATCATAGCTGCAGTATTGAGTTTCGATTACATACAGAATTTGCCTGTCCCATATCTAAGATCCAATGTAAACTACTCTCGTCAGCTTTGGCATTATTGTTTTTGAGTATCATTTGTCAAATGATGAGGTAACACTGTTTACCTATCATGAAACAGTAAGAAGGGACAAAAAGAAGTCATTTCTTTGCTCTTTGATCACCTAAAAGAAAGAAATGATCTAAAAAATGAGTTAATTATAATATTAGACGGCTGTCCAGGCCTAAATAAAAATTGTTGTATGGTGTACTTCTTGTACATGCTAGTCCATTGTTTTCAAATGTTCAAACGAGTTACGCACTTGTTCACCATAAGGGGCCACTCATTTTTGTCAAACGATCAGGACTTTTCCTTGATTGCAAAGAAAAAACGAACTGCCTTTGTGCAAACTCCAAATCAGTGGGATGATATAATAGCTAGCTGCACAGTTCATCCAAAACCTTTTGAAGTGAAGAGGGTTCATACACCAGATTTTCTCAACATCATCATGGCTACAGTGGAGCCCTATTTTTCTCAGTCTTCTAGCTGAAGCAGCTGAGAATGTATAGGATTGACGGAGACTCCCCACATGTAGGAGTAAGGGACAGTTATTCGGGGCTATGGAGATCTGTGCATATCCGTAAAAGGATACCAATACCTCAAGAACTACGTTTGCACCTCTTTACAATGAACCCTTGAAGATTAAGCAATAAAAAATGGAGGACCTGAAAAAACTGTATGGACTATTGTCTCCAGAAAACCGCCGGTTCTTTGAAAGTCTCCAACCTGTTTCAGAAACGGAAACTACCAATACACATGTTGTAGACATTGAAGGGTCTGATAAGAGCAGTGGAGAAGAAAGTTATTAATATGCGTTGTGATTTCCTGCTAATTTACTGATATTACAATACAATATTGACTGCTGAAGTAATAATATTACAATCTCCATTTGTATTATTTTAATAGAAAAATAGTCCATGTCACACGCTCCCACATCCAGTAATTAATTATAGGTCTCTAATATGTAAAAACTTAAATGTGTTTATCATATATCTGAGTCTTATATCCTGAAGAAAGAGTCTACCTTTTTTTATTTCGATGTTATAAGTTACATGGACTGGAGGTTGTTTTTTTGTTTTCCTGAAAAATCGACATTTTTGACAAGGGCTGTTTTTGAAATAATGTCTTCAATTGCATTGTCTATGTTTAATAAACTTGCTTATAGTGCACATATTCTTAATTTTAATAGATTTAGGTGTGTTATTCGTGACTGGCTAATCAAAAACCCTTCTTATGATATACTGGTAAATGAATTTATGGAAACTAGTGTTGATATAGTATTTTAGTTAGTTAGTTTGTTTTTCTTTGACTTTGTGTATGTATCTGTGATACCACGACTGTTTTTGTCAATAAATTAATAAATATTATAGGAGCTAAACTCAGAGATCTTGATTTAGATCATGTGATTATTGAAGGTATGAAGTCATATGAATCTTTAGGTGTTATAATTAACGAATCAGGGCACCAGTGATGTTGATATTAGAAGTAGAGTTGTACAAAGACAAAATTTAATGTTAAACAAATTTACTCTGTGTTACGTAGCTCTCAGATTATAAAAAATAAGAAAATAAGAATTTATAAGACCATTGTGGAAAGCATAACAACTTATGAAGCTGAAGCATGGGAAATTGGAGAACAGTAAAATAGATAGATAGATAGATAGATAGATAGATAGATAGATAGATAGATAGATAGATAGATAGATAGATAGATAGATAGATAGATAGATAGATAGATAGATAGATAGATAGATAGATAGATAGATAGATAGATAGATAGATAGATAGATAGATAGATAGATAGATAGATAGATAGATAGATAGATAGATAGATAGATAGATAGATAGATAGATAGATAGATAGATAGATAGATAGATAGATAGATAGATAGATAGATAGATAGATAGATAGATAGATAGATAGATAGATAGATAGATAGATAGATAGATAGATAGATAGATAGATAGATAGATAGATAGATAGATAGATAGATAGATAGATAGATAGATAGATAGATAGATAGATAGATAGATAGATAGATAGATAGATAGATAGATAGATAGATAGATAGATAGATAGATAGATAGATAGATAGATAGATAGATAGATAGATAGATAGATAGATAGATAGATAGATAGATAGATAGATAGATAGATAGATAGATAGATAGATAGATAGATAGATAGATAGATAGATAGATAGATAGATAGATAGATAGATAGATAGATAGATAGATAGATAGATAGATAGATAGATAGATAGATAGATAGATAGATAGATAGATAGATAGATAGATAGATAGATAGATAGATAGATAGATAGATAGATAGATAGATAGATAGATAGATAGATAGATAGATAGATAGATAGATAGATAGATAGATAGATAGATAGATAGATAGATAGATAGATAGATAGATAGATAGATAGATAGATAGATAGATAGATAGATAGATAGATAGATAGATAGATAGATAGATAGATAGATAGATAGATAGATAGATAGATAGATAGATAGATAGATAGATAGATAGATAGATAGATAGATAGATAGATAGATAGATAGATAGATAGATAGATAGATAGATAGATAGATAGATAGATAGATAGATAGATAGATAGATAGATAGATAGATAGATAGATAGATAGATAGATAGATAGATAGATAGATAGATAGATAGATAGATAGATAGATAGATAGATAGATAGATAGATAGATAGATAGATAGATAGATAGATAGATAGATAGATAGATAGATAGATAGATAGATAGATAGATAGAGTAAATACATAAATAAACAAATGAATAAATAAATAGATAGGGAAATACATAAGTAAACAAAGAAATAAACAAATAAAAGTAAATAAATGAATATATAAATAAATAAATAGTTACGCAAATACATAAACAAATAAATAAATTAATACTTGTAAATAAATAAATAATTAAATAAATGTGTAAAATATGGTTCAGATTTTATTAAAAGATTACACTATAGATTTCATTTTCTGATTGAGGTTCTGGCTGATATGTACATGTATGTATGTATGTATGTATGTATGTATGTATGTATGTATGTATGTATGTATGTATGTATGTATGTATTTATTTACACTGCAAGTGGGCAAGCACCCGGTGGCAGTGGTATATACAATATTAACAATACACAATAAAATGATTACCAATACACAATAAAGTACATCTATAATCAGGCTGTACATCTCACTTGACCATATGTGTCGGAGGAAGAACAATTTGTTTGTATGCATCTGAAGTCTGATTAGTGTACTATGTAGCTCGTCGGCGATGTATGCAATGGAGGAGGGAAAGGAACTGGCCACCCTACCCCATTATCTCCTGGCCTAGTTGACTCATAAGTGGTGCCTCTTTGGTATCACTTGTGAGGTTCAGACCTGTCTTCGGAGAGTTGACTAAACAACAACAACTAAATAAAACTATGGATTTAAAAAATGTGTTAACTAGGTGGAAAACATTGTACACGTGTCAGGATCGAATGAAATTTAGGAGTCAGAGCTTGGGTTGGGTTAGGTAGAGGAATCCGACTGCTTCGTGTTCGCTCGTCATGCTTCATCGCGGAGGAACGCTCTACAAAAGTATCAACCGTGTTCAGGATCTCCTATTCCCAAACCAGCTTGCTTAATGACGGGAATCTTATAAAAGTGTTAAGCAGCAAATTAAATTCTGTGTCACTTTTATGTTACTTTAATAAAGAATATTGATTTCGTTCCCACTGTGACTCAAGTTGGATTCCTTGTAGTGAAGTAGAGGTTTATCTCATTCTCACAGGGACAGAGTTCGCGTTTTTAATCAGCTGTCTTACAACAGCCTGGCCGCGGAAAGGTAGAGAGAGGTCCTCGAAATTGTTTGGTGATAAAAAAGTCATAGATTGAAATAATTCAGTATTCATTGCAACTTTTTTTATTTTGAATAAAGCGAAAAATGAATAAAATATAGGTAAAATAAAGTAAGATAAAATTAAAATAAACTGTAAAGTAAATAAAATGAAATGTAAAATAAATTATAAAATAAAATATATAAAATAAAATAAAATGAAATACAATTTTTACATTCAGAATCATAATCAAGCCACAATAAATTATAAAATAAAATAGATATAAAATAAAATAAAATTCTTACATCCAAAATCATAATCAAGCCACAATAAATTATAAAATAAAATATGATAACAAATAAAATAAAATCCTTACATTCAGAATCATAATCAAGCCACAATAAATTATAAAATAAAATATGATAGGGCCTATAAAATAAAATAAAATATGATATAAAATAAAATAAAATTCTTACATCCAGAATCATAATCAAGCCACAATAAATTATAAAATAAAATATGATAGGGCCTATAAAATAAAATAAAATAAAATAAAATAAAATAAAATAAAATAAAATTCTTACATCAAGAATCATAATCAAGCCACAATAAATTATAAAATAAAATATATAAAATAATAATAATAATAATAATAATAATAATAATAATAATAATAATAATCCGTCGCGCTACAGCCCGTGAAGGGCCTAGACCAACCACATGCCGAAGCAGAGGTGGACAATCATCCAACCACAATGGAGGTATCATATGATTAGCACTATGATCCCCCAGCCGTTATAGCTGGCATTCGCAACCGGATTTCGCTACCTATCATAGCTCCCCAAGTGTATCACGATGCTGGGTGGACACCGGTCCCATACACTGACCGAAATTTCATGAGAAAATTTCTTCCCCCATGAGGACTCGAACCAGCGCGCATTCCGTAGCGCGAGCCCTAGGCAGGATGGATATAAAACAAAATAAAATCAAATAAAACAAAATAAAATTTCTTACATCCAGAATCATAATGAAGCAACAATAAATTATAAAATAAAGTAAAATAAAATTCTTACATCTATAATCATAATCAAGACACCGAATCGTTTCTGGATATATGTGAATGAAAGATAACCATATCTCAACATAAAAGATTTTGAAATTTGAAGTAATTTTTTCCAACCACATACACAAACGAAACAACTTTTTTCGGCCGTCTCTGTAATTAAGACGAAATACGGACGTTTTGCAGTATCAACGTTGGAACCACGAATAGAAAATACTTTGCAAAATAAACAGCAGCAGATGTCGTATTGAGTAAATGACGGTGACTTTGAGAGAAGAAGAATAAACAAACTGCTTAATGATGTTATTGTAGAATTTCGAATTTAGATTTTGTAAATGTAATTAATAAATGTTCAAAATAAACACTAATAAACAACTTGACGCAAAAAAATTGGTCACGTAATCATTTATGGGGATCCAAAAATCCCAAATATGGTCTTCAGAGAAAAATAAAATTTGGGTGGAATTTTTGACCTCTTGGACCCCAAAATTTTAAATTTCATTTTCAATTCTGGTGTGGGAATGTTGCAAAAATAATACTCTCCATTTCTAACAAATTGAATTTTTCAAAATTTTAAAAAGTATCCGAGATACTGCAAAAAAAGATGTACAGTATAATGCATACAACAAGTCTGAAGTAATTGCGGCCCAGTTGAGATGTCCAGTAAGTGGATTCCAGCTACTGTTCCTGTGTGAACATATCAACGAGGAGCTTGATAGGTCAGTTGGACAGAAGCTGGTCATGCCAGTGAATTCAAACATTTCTGTTTTCACTGCCCATTGGCGTTCACAGTCCAGTTGCTGTCACTATTTAAACAGTGTATAGGATTAACACACCGGCCAGTTTCTAGTTGGTAGAAGATACGTGCAGGACAATTCAATTTTTTTCTTTACGTCTCTTGTGAATTATTTTTAATAAATTATTGTAATTATTAAACAAAATGTCGGGTAAGTGGAGTCAGGAACAAACAATGAAGTTTATTAACTCTCCTGCTACCGAGGTTTTTCACAACTTACTACTACCACAGTCTAGTATATACAGTCACGAAGCTCAATACGTAGTAAATATGCATCCATAGATAGTTGCTAATCTCTAGGATCGCTACTGTCGCCTCATTACAGACAATGCGAAATAATTCCGATACAGTCTATTGTTCCTAGCACCCTCACAACTCAAGCTTCGTGACTGTATATACTAGACTATGCTACTACCAAGGGGTAATATAATATACCTACAATATATTATATTTCATTTAACGAAATCAACTCCGTTACGGTGAACAAAAACATATATATTCTGAGATTATGAAATTCATATATTTTACTATAACTGCAAGTAAAAATTTGTTTAAGCTATGAAAATCTTCTTCCTACGTCACATGGCGTTACAGGACAAATAATAATAATAACAAAAATCAATATACAAATAAACAATATAGTTTACACACTATATACAAATAATTCGTTTATCAAAACCTATCCCCTTGAAGTGAACGAAGACATATATTCTGAGGTTATGAAATACAAATCTTTTACGAACATCACATAAAATTTGTTTAAACTAAGAGAATGTTCTTTCTACGTCATATGACGTTACAGGGGCATACTTATAATACATTACATTATTATTATTTAATGATCCCATGCGTACCTGCTTGCAATTCGGCCTTGCTTATGCATCCACGTGACGTAATAGATGTAGCTACCAGAAGAAACTACTCGATCCGCTGTACGTTTGGGAACGAAAATGCGCTGCCTTAACTTCTGTGTAAAAAAGACGCTGAATGTAGTTAGAATCCATTGCAGAGCGAAGATATGAAAATAATCTTGTTTTTGGTGGCCTTCTTTTCATGTAATTAACCATTCTCATCACTTACTGCAATACTGAAAACTAAGGAACTAGCGACTTTGAAACAACTCTATGGAGAAAACAATGCGCAAATATTATTTGAGAGTTAATTTGCTTTGCTAAGGCCAAAAATTGTTTCAATTTTCCAATTTTGCCTACGACAACCTTTACTGTTTTCATTTTCTCGCTGTACACCAGCAGATCATTCCCGTCATATAGGCTGCTGCCGATTGATAATGGCTGGTCTATCCAGTAACTGCTGGCCAGTTGGGAATCCGCTGTCAAACGGGCTAACCAGTAACTATAACACTTCATAAACGCATCTTTAGATCAGGACGCTTCGGCGCGGGAAAGGCTCGATAACTGTAAGTAGATAGATGGATTTATTGAGAAATATTATACATACAGATGTACTATATTATCATAATTTTCTCTTAAATCCAACGCACGGGTCTTCTGGCCGTACGTGCTGTGTAAAACAAGTCCTACTTTGTAGATTTCATCCCCCTCACCTATTATTAGATCCAACCATTCTCCACAAGAACACACAGATTAAAATGAAAGTGAAAATGAAACCTAAAACATGCATAAAAGTGTATAATTGAGTAGTTACCATTATCCCTACGTCAGTTCGCATCAAAAACATCAACAGCTGAAGTTCTAATCTGTCTCGTCTTCAAGAGTAACAATCCAGTCTTTTGTTCCCATTCTCTATTCCCCATGAGGTCAAGACATGCACGCGAACTCCTATTCTGACTTAGCATCGAGGGTGGTAGATATTTTCTCCGGATATGTTCCGATTCGACACACTGCAGTAAAATATTTCTCCAAGAGTCCTTCCCCACACAGTGGATAAAGGCGCTCTACTTTTTCGTTGACAATTTCATTTCCCTGCCATGCTCCCAATCTTAGCCACGCTAAACCTGCTCTACTGTCATTGTTACAAGAATTTATGTAGTCACACCTCCTCCAGTTAAGCATGAGATCTGATTACTGTAAGTAGAAAAGTACTCGAATTACATACAAAGTCCACCATTAATATAAATAATATATACAGATGAATTAAGATTAAACTAAATGGAAAAAATGAAATTAAAGAGGTGCGTTAATGTAGAAGGAAAATGGCGGCTTCCAAATGACTGTATGTGCAACATGTTGTGAATCAGATAATCAAAATGCATGTTGAGTCTCGCAGGACGGTCCAAATGGTCATTTGATACTAATTACAGATTGCATGCTTGTTCGTGGAATCGCTCCTTACCGAGAACAGAAGCCTGGATGCCCGAATGGGAGTACATGAAGTATGGAGCAGGTTTTCAATTGCGCAAGTGATGCCATCGAGTCTGCTCCGCTCCGCCTTACAGAGCTTCAGATTTATTACTAAGAGCTGGATGGGTAGGAGAGACACTGAGATTGCTGATGTGCTCGCATCGCAACTGTGTTATTGTTCGTTAAGTTACAACGGGATCTCGAAATCAGTAAACTTAATGGCTGTAGGGTATAGCCTATAAAACAACTTAGTTTTTGAACGGGGTACTGCAGTCAACAAAAATACGTGATGTAGAGAAACGATTTTTACCAGAATCTGAGAATAAAAAAGGTTATTAATAAAATATCCTCACAATTCTGTGCCTTTGGGCAAGACAATGGTATGTGCTATTAGAAAAGTTTTGAGAAATTGCAAAAACAAAGTAAAGGCCTATGAATCATATATGGTAAAAGTTGATGTTTCAGTCCAGTTCATATTATGATTTAATATAGTGTTCATTATTGTTTAATCACATCTTTAAAATTAAACAACAGCATATTTAATAGTAATTATATGTGTGTATGTATATACAGGATGTTTCATAATTCCTATTACAAACTTCTAGGGGTTGTAGAGGGGACTAAGTAGATAAAGTTTTGATTGGGAACTCATGTCCGGAAATGTATCGTTTCGATGCAAAATAAGTTTGTTGTATTCTGACAAAAATGTTATGTGATGGAGTGAGGCGAAGCGGAAAACGTTCGTGATACATGCGTTGTGCATTGCCGGTTGTGCTGTATGTTTGTGAAACTTGGCTCTCACTTTGAGAGAGTAACAGAAGTTAAGAGTGTTCGAGAATATCTGGTGCTAAGATGTGTGAAGTTACAAAGGGACAGTTACATAACGCAGAACTGTACCCATTTTATTCGTCACCTAACATAATTAGGAATATTAAATCCAGATGTTTGAGATGGGCAGGGCATGTAGCAAGTAGGCCCATGAGTGAATCCAGAAATGCATGTAGAATGTTAGTTGGGTAGAACTCCGTAGAACTGATTGTAAACAGAAGACACACGATGTAAGGGGACTGCAGAAGTCGCCCTCAGCCCATTTTGTTTGCGTACCGTGAAGCTGAAGATTTTAAATCGAATCAATCTTCAAACTTACTTTGCATCGAAACGATACATTTCCGGACATGGGTTCCTTATCAAAACTTTATCTACTTAGTCCCCTGTACAATCCCTAGAAGTTTGTAATAGGAATTACGAAAAACCCTGTATGTACACAACGCTGCAGGCCTCATTGGTTGTGGAGTTACCGTTATATTCCCCCAAAAGTTATTTTTAGTAAAGTATTATATAGGAATTTTTGTTAATAATATCACTAATTGTTGCCATAATTATGTTTAATAATCTGACTATAGGATGTACTTACTGGCATGTAAAAGAACTCTTGCGGGACAAAATTCCGGCACACCGGCGAAGCTGATATAACCTCGGCAGTTGCGAGTGATGTTAAATGAAATTTAATTTAATTTAATAGAGGAAAAATAGAGAGGAAAATAGAGGAGATAATATACAGAAAAAATTGGGGGTTAATACAGAAAATGAAGCAGAAAACAGAAGAAAATAGAAGAGCAAATAGGGTAGAAAATCGAGCGAACTTACAGGAGCCAATAGAGGAATAATAGTGGGAAAACAGGGAACAAAATAGAGGAGAGAATGGATGAGAAAATGAGGGGAAAATAAAGCGGATAATAGAGGAGAATAAATAGGAGAAAATAGTGGGGATAATAAGGGGATAATAGACATGATAATAGGGGAAAATAAAGAGAAAATGGATGAAGAAATAGAATTAAAAATAGAGGGATTATAGTTTATTTCTCCTCTATTTCCCTTCCATCTTACTTCTATTTTCTCCTTAGTACTGGCTATATTTCCTCCTCAATTTTCCCTCTAATTTCTATCTATTTTCTCTATATTTTCCCTGTTTTCTCCTCGATTTTCTTTTATATTTTCCCAAAATTTTCCCTCTATTTTCTCCTTTATTTTACCACTAATTATTTTGTCCTCTATTTTCTCACTATTTCGTCCTCTGTATTAACTGTATTTTCTCTCTCGTTTTATCCTTGTTTTTAGTTTATTCGTTTTCTCGCTTTCTCGATTCTTCGTTGTCTTTCTCCCCCTCTTTCCCTCAATGAAAGTACTTGGTTCATATTCAGAACCACTTTTAGCCATTTAACCTCGTTATATGGGGATTCTATGGTTTTGATTTGCCTCCCCCCCCCCCCCAAGGAAACTGTTCTCTCTCCGCGTATGATTATAATTATCCATGAAATTATTCTGTGTTGATAAATAATAAATTATGAATAACATAAATACTCCATTATAAAATACACTTTCTTCATCATACGAAGATAAACAGAATGTAAAATAATACATATGGAAAGAATAACTCTAGATTTGAACATAAATATGTAAATAAAAGGTGCTAAAATATTTATGCAAAAACAAATGGATTTGTCGATGTGATATTAAAAATTCTTTCTTCTGATTTCCTCGTGCTCTTTTTGGTTGTATCTGGCATTGGTCTAAGAAAGGTGTGATGGATTTAATCCACATCTGGTAGCAAGATCCCCAATTTTAGGCGGAAAGTCATTGAACTCTTTGCTGAAAAATGCAAGAAAATGGAATTCAAGTATAAAACAGTTTAGAAAACTTTAAAGTTCCGTGAATTTATTATATTAATTAATTATTAGGTCTACTACTATTACTCTATTATTATTATTATTATTATTATTATTATTATTATTATTATTATTATTATTATTATTGAATAATTTCGAGGGAAAAATTGTTCCGGGGCCGGGTATCGAACCCGGGACCTTTGGTTAAACGTACCAACGCTCTCCCACTGAGCTACCCGGGAACTCTACCCGACACCGATCCAATTTTTCCCCTCTATATCCACAGACCTCAAAGTGGGCTGACAACAGTCAAGCAACCAACATTTGAGTGCACACTAACTCTGTGTATTATTATTATTATTATTATTATTATTATTATTATTATTATTATTATTATTATTATTATTATTATTATTATTTGTATAAAATATTCACAATATAAAACGATAAATTATCTTTACTTTTCGTTTCTGACTTGAATGTTCGGCACTACTCAGAGTGGCTTCTGCCGCCACTGGTATGAGTTTAACTGGAATCCGTTGAGAACCATTGATTTGCAATTAGTTCAAGTGCTCGTCATTATAAACCAATAATAATTTACTAGTAAAACTGACGAGTAAGTGTGGCGCCATTATTTTGAGATCTGTACCAATATTTACTTTAGTATTTACTTATCTGGGAGTCTAGACACGGTCTAATATTTTTAATACTTCAAACATTTATGGCGTGGCATTATTTCAAAACCCTAGTTTAATGTGAAGGTTGTTTAAGTGAGAGCCTCGAGACTTGTCTAAGGAAAATTTCTACATAACAGATTCCCCATATTCTGGTTTTACTTTCGGTTACTTAAGAGATTGCAAAATGATGATCTTATAAGTGCAACAAGAGTAGGTGGATAATACATGCGAGATTGAACAAAAGACTTGAAGAGGCTTTCGAATATAAATCTGGTGGATGAAATAGGGAGACAAGCAAAGGCACTAATAAAGTAGCAGAGTGATTGATGTTGGCTGAGTAAACACTCATCGTCGCTGTTAATGTCACCACGGCGGGCGCGATGAAAGTATTGACAGCTCGTGGGCGTCGCAGTCTGACGCCACGTGGAGAAGGTTAGAGGTGAGGCCGTTACCTACTTTCTACAATTGTATACTAATTAAAATACCATTCAAATTGCAGATTTTGACGTTCCAGTCGTAGGCCTCTTTCAAAAGCGTCTCAATGCATTGTGTTCGGAAAACAAAACAGGATCAAGTCAGTAGTTTTGAAACTGTGCGAATCTGCCAGGTGATCCTCGAATAATTAAATGTAGACTATGGAAATAAAAAGAAGTAATATTTAGGAGAAAAATTAACAAGCATTTAACTTCAAAATATTTTAAGTTGAAATTTGTGTATTTGTCTTACAGTAGCTGAGTCAGACCACATATTTATTGAGGAAACAAAGGAGTTCAAGAGAGTAGTTGTCAAAAGGACAGGTTATTTCAAGAAAAATCGAAGATTACATATAATGTCAATACTGAAATTACGGTAATGGAATTGGGATAAATAAATACAATTTGTTGTAAGTTTTAAGGGTATCTAATGATTGGAATTAAATAAGCTGTGAATAATAATCAATCCCTAATACTTACTTACTTACTTACTTACTGGCTTTTAAGGAACCCGGAGGTTCATTGCCGCCCTCACATAAGCCCGCCGTTGGTCTCTATCCTGAGCAAGATTAATCCATTCTCTATCATCATATCCCACCTCCCTCAAATCCATTTTAATATTATTTTCCCATCTACATCTCGGCCTCCCTAAAGGTCTTTTTCCCTCCGGCCTCCCAACTAACACTCTATATGCATTTCTGGATTCACCCATACGTGCTACATGTCCTGCCCATCTCAAACGTCTGGATTTAATGATCCTAATTATGTCAGGTGAAGAATACAATGCGTGCAGTTCTATGTTGTGTAACTTTCTCCGTTCTCCTGTAACTTCATCCCTCTTATCCCCAAATATATTTTCCTAAGCACCTTATTCTCAAACACCCTTAATCTCTATCCCTAATAATAATAATAATAATAATAATAATAATAATAATAATAATAATAATAATAATGTATTTCAAGGGGAAAAGTAAAGATCTGTTTTTGAGTCGCAAATAATTAACAATTTAACTGGTTGTATGCTGAATATAAGCATATCATAATATTCTTTAGGCGTAAATGTTATACCCTTCGTCCTTCTGCAGCTTCCTCAGATAGATGGCATCTCTTTGCAACTCACCGTACTACCGTATATACAGTCAAATTATGGACCCAATTTCAGTAATTTATTGTGTGAAATCTAATGAACATATCGTATTGTGATTCGTGTACATCGAAAGGTAAAATTTCAGAGTTTTCTTCAGACACATCATAAGTGCTCTATGTGAGCACCCTGTGTAACACGACACATATCAAGCTGATAGTCAATCTCCTGCCAAATCCTTTGTAGCAAGTCACGGTCAATGGCTGCTGTGATGCGGGCGCGCAGGTCGTCCAGTGACGTTGGAAGTGGTGGTACGTAAACATGATTCTTTACATAATCCCACATGGAGTCAAATCGGGAGAACGAGGTGGCCAACAAAGCAGATGTACATCCCTCACACATGCACGGCCTATCCATCGTTGTTGAAATTCACCATTGAGATGGTCCCGAATACTGCCATGATAATGCTGAGAGGCACCATTCAGTTGAAGAATGACGTCTACACTATTCTCCTCCACTTCTCTTCTCCAGTCGACGGACGGCCAGTCGATTTTCGTTTACAGATGCAGCCCTTCTTCTTCTTCTTCTTCTTCTTCTTCTTCTTTTCTATAGGCATAAGCCTGTTTGTTTACACACATTACGTCAATGATGATTACGTCTCAGTCCATCTCTTGAGAGGTCTGCCCACTTCTCTTTTTCCTCTAGGGCGTAGGTTCTTTGCTGCCTTAATAAGTCTCGTGTTGTCAGTTCTATCCACATGGGAGCCCGAATCTCTGAATTGCACATACCACTTACGAATGGACTTCCCAGTAGGAGGGTTTATCCGATATTTGGTTCGAAAATGCCGCTGAACGCTAATCACAGAGTTGTTTACGTGATAATCAAGCACGCAGAAGGATTTATGTTCTCCAGGCAACGCCATTTTCCTTCACTGCTCTGCTGCTGACTCCTTGCGAGCGAAAGTGAAAACAGTGGGGGAAACTAAATTTAAAAATTCATCCTTCGAAGCACGCGTCTCACAATACAATATGTTCATTAGATTTCACACAATAAATTACAGAAATCAGGTCCATCATTTTGACTTAACCTGTACTTATTAATGTAAAAAAATTCGTTCCGACACCGGGAATTGAACCCAGGACTCTCAGCTTGGCGCGATGAGTGCTCTTACCATCTGACCTATGCCGGGATCCGATCCACAGCGCCGACCGACCTCTCCTCCTTTGTATCGTCAGCTACTGCATAAGTTGCTGAATCCTATATTGACTTGAAGACCGCGTTCCTGTAGGTATTGTGATTCACTATTTGGTGTCATCTATCAACTCGGCTATAAAATACCTAGGTCCGACGGAGTCCGCTATTAAAGCCCCTCCTTTCCCCTGGGACTTCTGTAGTCTCGGAACAATGCAATTTGTGTACAAGTCACGGTACTATATCCTGTTGCATCCTATATTAACCTGAAGACCACGTTCCTGTAGGTATCGTAATTTACTATTTCGTGTCCACTGTCAATTCAGCTATACGCCATCCAGATCTGACGAAGTCCGCTACGAAGTCCCCTGCGCCCCCCCGGCAGATCGATTCAGTCTGTACAGTAATGCACGTCACAGTAGTACATTCACTGCCTCCTACGTGTATATTGATCTCAATACCGCTTTCCTGTATATATCGTGATTCACTATTTGATGCCATCTATCGATTCAGCTACATATAATTCAGTTCTGACGTAGTTCGCTACGAAAAACTCTCCGTTCTCCTAGGACATCTATAGCCTCGGAACGATGCCATAATTATGTATGCAGGTCAAGATAGTACATTCTGCTGCATCCTCGGTCGACGCGAAACTATTGAAAAATGAATTTGAAATCCGAGATCCAACGCCGAAAATTGGTTGAAAGGGGGGGGGACCTCGGGAAAACATGAACCAGTAACTTATCTCAACCGGGATTTGAACCCGAGCCGCTCGTGTCACAGTCAGACACGTTAACAGTTACTCCACAACGGTGGACCAAAACGAGATGTTAAGAAGTTAAGCACGGTTTAATGATTTCACTATTTTAAACGTGATGCGAAATTTTTGTTTTCTTTCGTTGTGTCGTAGACTAGAAATATTGAACGTTTCGAAACTGCCCACTCCATTATCAGTAAGACAAGGAAAGGAAAAAGCTCTCTCTTTGATATGTTACTAAGATCTTCTTCAGTTCTGGACGTGGAGTCCAGCTGTTCCATCATCAAAAGCAACGAAAGAAGAAAAACTCAACTGTTGTTTCTTTACAAGTCTCCAGGACTATGCGTGGAATCCAGTGGTTGGTAACGTAACAGACAGATACATTTCCCTCTTACCTGATCTTCCCTGATAATGAAGTGGTTACGTATCTTCGAAACGTTATCTTGTCTTTAAATTTATGACACAATGCAAAATCTAGTAATTTCACACCAAACAAGTGCGGGTACGGTATGTTATAAAAGAGAAAAATCACAGTTTAAGCTGGTAATATATTGCTTCATGAAATAAGTAGACTAATTAATAAGAAAAACCATAATTTTCGTCCACCATCATCATCATCATAAACATCATCATCATCATCATCATCATCACATCATCATCATCATCATCATCATCATCATCATCATCATCTTTCCTAACTTTATGACAATCTCAAACTTCGTCATTCTCTTCAATAGCGTTCAACCTCTTAGGCATCATCATTATTCACCTCCTCTTCAACCTCCTTCTCGTCGCCACTACCATTTCATTATTTCGTAGAGTCTCTGTAACTGGAAAAATATTTCAGATAATGGTCCGTAAGGAGTGTTACACCCATTTGCCATATTATACACTAATGTAGGAATTTTTTTCCTTTTACGTGTTTTCAGTGCCTGTAATTAAACGTTGTTGGTGGTTGTTAGCAAGTTGAATACCTTAATTATGTTGCGTTCCGAGACTCATCTGGCCAGCTGATTCGAAGATGAGTACAGTGCGAAGGACATTGTTACGTAACAGCAGACGGGATGTGGGTGTTTTGTCATATCAGTGCAAGAAGGGAAAGTAGATCCGTGAAGGAAGACACCATTCCGTCCGTCACAGAGATGACACACTTCCTGGCCAGCGCTATGAACAGTGGAGCGAACTTAATTGTTCTGAAACAATCACGAGTGGAACATCATTGCTTTGCAGCGTGTCGGAATATGGAGTTTGCAATACTTTCCTTTGCTTCATTTTCGTAACAAAGGATATGTATGCACTTGCATTGTGACACTGGCTATGCAGAGGAGAAATGCTTCAAATGTTGAAATATATGTAACATAATTTTTATTTATATACCGTAATTTATTTCCTATGAAATGAAACGTCTCGAAATTGCAATAGAATCTAAAAACTATTAAATGAACCATATATTCTTTTTGACGTAAAGAATATTTTTTAAAGCCTTGGTTTTTCTGAACAGACGCATGCGTCGGTTCAGAAAAACCAAGGCTTTAGGGGACCTGCCAGTTAACCCCTCAGGTGCTTTACCGTACATGTATACGCAGCTCTATGGGTTAGTTCTGTAGCATTTTTATGTACAGGAGTACGCAACATGCATGATTGTATAAAACCAGCCACAGTTCGTAATCTATTGACGATATCATGCGGTTTTTTTTCGAGTGTATTGCAAAGTCTAGTTTTTACTGCCATATGGCTGTATTATGTTTAACCATTTCGAAAACGAAAATAAAAAAGTGACATGTAAATTTAATCCTACTAGGGGTTTTTAATACCACTTCAGTGCTTAGCACCAAAACTTTTAAATACCGGGTTGAGAGGTTAAAGACAGTGATTTTTGCAAACTGTTGTTAGTATAGTATCTAAGTGAAGTATTTATATACTGTTCTCAAATTTGAAACGCATTTACAAAGTATCGGAAAACTTAGAGAATTATATTAACATGTTTTTACCCCATATAATGCCACACTCCAAACTTTACTAGTCTCTTTCTTAGTTCTTTCTCCAGAGGTCCGCAGAAGATGCTCATTTTTCTATTAACATTTTCTTTTGCCATTGCTATTCTCCTTTTGACTTCTTGGCAGCAGCTCATGTTACTGCTTATGGTACACCCCAAGCATTTGAAGCTGACCACTTGGTCTACTGCCTCATTTACAATTCGCAAGTTAACCTTCTTAACTTTGATGATGTAAGAGTGGAACAGAGAAAAAAATTCTCTCCGGCACCGGGATTTGAACCCGGGTTTTCAGCTCTACGTGCTGATGCTTTATCCACTAAGCCACACCAAATTCCCATCCCAATGTCGGATCGAATCCTCTCAGTTTAAGTTCCACCTCTTGGGTTCCCTCTAGTGGCCTACCTTCATGCATTGCGTCATAGATGTATGACAGTTGGCACAATGTCCACACATGTGCAGAGGTGCACTCGTTATGAGTGACTAAGTGGCCGGGATCCGACGGAATAAGCGCCGTCTAAATCACAAAGTTATTATTTTCCGCATATCACATATTACGATGTACCGAAGTACATACGATATTTCAGTGTAGAAATTCTGCGTCATCATATGATGATGGATTCGATCCGACATCGGGATGGGAATCCGGTGTGGCTTAGTGGATAAAGCATCAGCACGTAGAGCTGAAAACCCAGGTTCAAATCCCGGTGCCGGAGAGAATTTTTCTCTGTTCCACTCTTCCATCATCATATGATGACGCAGAATTTCTGCACTGAAATATCGTATGTACTTCGGTACATCGTAATATGCTTCTTTACTTTTCTTCCTGTGACCATGATCTTCGTCTTGTTGGCATTTATATTCATTTCATACCAAAATTAAAATATAGGCGTTTGTAAACTGACATCGAATGCTTAGTTTTATCACAGAACATACTTTAAAACATGGAACATTTTATTCTTACAGGAAATCGCAATTCAAAGATCATGGATTTTTGCTTTTTTTTTTTTTGTTTTTTTGCTAATATTTATTTTCTATGCGTTGTATGTTGCGTACTTTCATGGAAAATGGAATCTTAAATTCAGTTATACTCCAAATTTTTGTGTTAACATAATTTTGTTCTTTGATATAAAACGATATTTTCCTTACCGCGTGTCAGACAGAAAGCACGAGGGCCCACTAGCACCTTATTTGCCATAGCATAAACATAATACATAATTTACATTAAAAACTACCAGTTTAATCACATTTGATTAGTATTATACCAGTCTTTAAATCTCTCCCACAAGAAGTTCCGCGGAGCTCGCTTTTCAGTTGTCATTAATCAATATTCTACTCCTTGTGCTATTTGTCTTTCGCTCCAGTAGATGACGTAATGCGGGAAATTTTTGCACTGGGTTTTCTCCTGGTTGGTGAACAGTACTGGACATTTTTCATTGATAGTAAAATATATAAAACGTTTCGAAGGTTGGATCTCCCTTCGTCTTTTTGACGCTCAGTGGGAAGGATACATCTTCTAACCCATCTTAATAAGATGATGGATCTTCAAACCGCCATAATCTCTAGATTTTACTAGAAATGAAAACACGTCAATCCAAATTTCTCTTGAATTTAGTGTTCTTCACTGAATGCAACGTATCACATTTTATGTTTGTTTGTTTATGCAAGTGAAAAAAGGAGCGATGCCCTACCTAGTATATTGATTGCATAACTTGACGAATTGATAATGTTTGATATGAATAGCGGAAGTTATAAACTGGAGTACACACGCACATTACTTCTTAACGATCTGAGATATTCGTGGCGCTCTCGCGAAGGATATCCTGTTGAACTAATTTGAACATAATCACATACAACTGTTACATCATTATCTGTTTAAACTTGTGAAGGCCACATAAATAACGTTGTTTAAAGTATCCAAATATAAAGATCATCATTGCAGAACTAATAGTGTTGATATAACTTTTTTTTTTGTTTCCTTAAGCTGACGCTAAACCAGTTATGGTCCTTCTACATGTAGATATCCTCTGATAACAATAATTATATGGAAAACGAGTCACGTGTAAGAATGGAACAGAGTACATTTCTCAATTAAAATTACATATAAGTAATTTATGGATATCATCCAGACATTTAATCTTCTCCAATCTAGTCAAATATTTGATCATCTCCCTTTCTTTGTCTCTCTCCCTCTCAGACCCTTCTCCCTCTCTTTCTCTCCAAACTAGAGTTATCAGAATTGCCAAACAGGATAAAATTGTACTGATAATGTGCGTATTTTATTTAAACAAAATTTAATTAAAATAATAAAATTGTCGAAAGCAGTGTCCTTGTTCTTAATGCTTTCTTGTGCACAAGATTGTGACGTCACTTCCGGTGATCATGACACGTTAGTGCTCTTCCACACTAGACTGCCGATCGTATTGATAGATCAGCAGTGTTGCCAACCAAAGAACCAGAAATCCCCCTTATCATATTAAAAACCCCCCAAAAATTCCGAGAGACCACTTAAATTTTTTAATCTGTACTTGGGAAAACACACATAAAATTAGCAAATGTGATTATACATGCACAATTGAATAGAAGAAATATTCACACATCATGCACACTGACATGCCATAGAATACTAGGATACTCATAGTACAATCCTGTATGTACCGTCAAGCGGGGCTACTTTGATAGATTTAACTTATATTTTTTATAGTTACAGTTTAATTTTTTAGTATTTTAACATATAAAAATATGTAGATATCAGATTGTCTTTACCTTGCTGTCCTGTTACTAAGAAAATAAATGTGTTGATTTGTACCCGTGAAAAAAAATAAAGACCATACTATCAAAGCTAAACTGTCATGGGGGCTACTTTGATATACCATTATTTAAAGCCAGATTTCCGTAGCAACCCGGAGATGACATAACAGAGTCAAACTAAAGTTGTGAGATTTGCTATTATAGAGGTAAACCTGGGCAAATTAAGCAAATGAAATTATATTTGAAGGGGATTTCAAATACCACATTAGTATTTCATTTGCCAGAATAGTACAAAGGCTCATTGTATATTATAACAGACATAGAAAATTATATAAATTGTTGAAATCAAATTTGTTCTATCCAAACATTACCAATCTCATAACAACTTAATCTGGACTACAAACTAAATCAACTTTTCATAAAAATAATGGAAACAAAACTAGAATTTACTTGAATTCAAGAACAATAGGGAAGATATAAATCATGGAATTGTCAGTTTGTTCTGCGACTGAAGAAGGTAAAATCTTGATGATGTGTTGCATTGAAATAGTAGAAATGTTCTGTCAATTGGCTTAAATTTTGTTTCACTCTCATCAGCTCTTTTGAGACCATGAATCACTATCCCATTTGATGCCATGTCCACAATTTCAAAGACATATGTGAAGATTTTCTTATCTTATTACTATAAAGAAATTTAACAAGGATGAAATTTCCTGTTTTTGGGTTTTCTGATTCTATTTCATATGTTAGCATCTTCTGGAATTTTGGGGCCTGAAACTTTGATCTGCCTATTTACACAAATCACCTGAGGCTCTTCGTCATCATTGCTGCCTTTGTTGTTTGAAGTAGACGCAGTAACTATACTCTTCCCTGATTCAACATTGAGTCGTCTCTTTTTTCTTATCATAGAGCCAGTTATACTAGAATTCCCAAATCAGTGTTCTTGAAGAAATGTCATGAGGCAACTCTCAACCTGTTGTTCAACAACTTCTACAGGTTCCGGAATTTTTTCGAGGACTTCTTTCTTATTGCAAGGGCAAATGCCCATAGAAAAGGAACTGTTTTATCAAAATGTGTTTTATTTCAGACTGTTCTGTATCTCCAGGAAATGATTGTTTATTATTATTTGTCTGTAACTTTGTCTTATCCATGTGGATCAATGCTTTCTTCAACAAGCTTGGAAAATTAGCCTTCGGTACAGTTGAAAATCGAGGATTTTCTCTTTCCACTCCATCAAAATATGTCTCCAGGCTCCTCTGAAGAATCTCAAAAATTGTTGTACTGGCGACAACCTGGTTCCTTTTTATGATCTCGCACCATAGTAGCTCTGGATGGACAGCGATAACGTCTAAAACAATATAAATGTAATTTTAAGTGTTTGACTAGATTATCAATTTAGCCCCATCCTCTCTATCAAAGTTACCCCGTGACTCTTCAACGTAACTGGTGTGCATACTACAACATTCAAGTGAACGAAAAGCAACACATTAAATGCCAAAGAACAACTTTATTTGAAGATAGAATTGAATATTTATAAGTATGCTTACCTGTGTAGCTTCAAAGTTTTGCAGGTATCAGAAATCCTCATTCACTTTATAAACCACAAAATATTTAATTTCTCCTCTTCAACATGTAGTATTTATATAGCACCGTCGCCATCTCATAACTAGTTTAACAGAGCTGCCAACACGAGATCCAAAGTTGGCCACATTCTGATATCTTTCGCGCGAATTCGATTTTAGTAATCCATTGAAGTGGTTATCAAAGTAGCCCCCAATATCAAAGTAACCCCTAATGACTGTACTTGCATTGGAAGACGATTTCTTGAGAATTTGATTTTAAAGTGATTGCGTTTGCATTACTTGCACACTGTGTTCAAATTGGCATTCAAGGAAAAAAGGGAGATATGTTCAAAATGTTACAGAGTTGATATTCATGCGTGGTAGCACAAAAAAGAATTATTTAATTTCTTATGTGCAAGGATTTTTAATTATTAAAATAAGATGTTTATTTCAAAGGTACATATTCTTGAAACTGCTTTATAAATAAATTTATAGACCTAAAGATAGTACTATTAAACATATATTATTTTAAATTAATGATTTAATTTCTTTGGATTTCCCTCTGCACTCAACAAGGTGCAAGTGTTATGGACTTTGATTGTATTGTGGCAATTCTTGCAAAATGCAACACATCGTTGTTCCGATGGATCAGGAGCCAACCAGTTCGTGCTGCGAGGAACTGGTTGGCTCCTGATCCATCGGAACAACAATGTGTTGCATTTTGCAAGAATTGCCACAATACACTCAAAGTCCATAACACTTGCACCTTGTTGAGTGCAGACTTTTACTCGAGCAAACAGGCAATTAGTTTCAGAAATGTTATTCGTAGCTCACGTGACTGGCAATTGTTGTGTATAATATTTTATATAAAATTAAATCTAATTAAGAAAACGTAGATGTAGAATATAAAGGAAATGCATAAATTTATACTGGGGAAACTGTTTAACTGCATTTTACTACAGGCACTATTGTTGTGTAGGCCATGACTTAAGCAAGACAAGGAGAACACGTGTGCAACGCGACGACCGGCGGGAGAGAGCGTCGTAATAATATAATACGAGTAATAAAGAGACCAAGTGAGGAAACATGCTTGCAAGTTGCGATACCGGCCGAAGAGGGAATTCATGATCATAGTATTCAATTCAATTACACAACACATTAGTTTCACTATAATTAATTTTAAAAATAAATCGAAATGATGTAGTTTAGGAAACACCCCCAAAAAACTCTCTAAAATTTATCTTTCCCCTAAAAATCCCCCTAACACTTTTATCTCCCCAAACCTCCCCCTGGAAAAGTGTTTTACCTCCAAATTGGGGCGAAAACACTCCACGTTGGCAACACTGTTGAGCAATGCAACTTTTCGTGAAGCATTGTTCTAACACACCAGGCGACTATCGCCTGCAGTCACCAAGGAAGAGATATTACGTCACAAAAATCTTCGTTTCTTCGTCGCCCGCTGCTGCCAATAATAAAAAACGGTAACACATACTATTATTATTATTATTATTATTATTATTATTATTATTATTATTATTATTATTAAACATCCGCTCAAAAGAACCCTAATTCACCAAGCTGTATGCTAGGGTTTTAGTTTTGTTATACGGTATACTACTCATCTATACTACTTATTTTTTACACAGATAATGGTGAAATATATATCTACAGTCTTTTAAAGAGACTGTAGATATATATTTCACCATAACATGTACTAGAACCTTTCCCCGAACTGTAATCTTACAGCAAGAGGAAGATCATTTATTGATCAACAGACACGATATTTCGAAAATGACGAGATTAGGAGTATTGTTATCCTAGATACTTTTTATTCAGTTTCTTATGCAGTACATCTTTTAGAAATCTTCTTGAATTTTGTAATCAGCACGCAACAGCGGATTTTCCGATTCTCAAGTTGTGCGCTTTGATATAACCTAAGATAGTATCAACAAGGCGAAGTATTTTTTTTTTATCTCTACATATCGAAAGTAGACAGATCTGACGCGCTGCTTCTTTCAATAATCCAGTATTTTTTAAACGGAGCACGGCGTAAAGGTGGGTGAATTCTGCGACAAACTACCAACAATAAGATCCTTAACTGAATCTTGTAGGTACGAATGAAAGTACAGGTGGAGGTGCAATTTCCTACGCATGCTTCTTGGTGAGATTTGCAGTGTATGGGGAGGAAACTCCGCTGCATAGTAACTAGCACCCTTCAAGTGTTGTTCTTCATGGTTAGTATGATTTATTTTGAACACTTTTCTGTTGCGGCCAAACTGCTGCCTAAAGATCTGCTGCATCCTGCAATAGAATTGGCTTTTGTAAACTGATTGACACGAAACGCGTCATACTGTGGCACCGGCAAACAATCCATGACTGATGAAATCCAAGGCTACAGAGTGCATTCACTGCAAACACGTTTCATTCCCTCCCACCATTGTAACTCAAATGGAATGGCTGAAGAATAAACTGCATAAGAGTTGCTGGTGATATGGCATTGTTATCAGAAGAAGAGATAATACTGAGGGATGCTACTAGAGCTAAATGACAGCTGTGAACACTATGAGATGAAGATCGTAGTTATCGGAAGAAAAATGAAGAAGCTAACGTGCGAATTCGAAATGAGAGAATAGAACAAGTGAACAGCTTCAAATACTTGGGATGTACTATAAGTAGTGACATGAACTACTGGCAGGAAGTCAAAAGGACGTTAGTAATGGAATGGAACCTATTAAGAGAAAATATAGCATTTTCTGCGGCCCCTTGGAAAAAGAACTGAGGAGACTAGTGAAGTACTTTGTTTGGAGTGTGACATTGTATAGGGCAAAAAGATAGACACTGTGACGAACTAAAGAAAAACGGCTAGAAACATTTAAAATGTGAATATGGGAAAGAATGGAGTATATGAAATGAACAGACAGAATCAGAAATAAAGTGTATTAGGGGGAGTGAAGAAAGAATAATGCTGAAACTGATTAGGAAGAGAAAAATAATCGGTTGGGCCACTGGCTGAAAAGAAATTGCCTACTGGAAGGAATGGTGAACTGGAAACAAATTCGGGGTAGAAGGAGATATGAGATGATAGACAACGTTATTAAAATACCGGTATATGGATCGTAAGCGGAGATTAACATGAAGGAGGAAAATAAGGAAGATTGGAGAATTCTGGGTTTCTTGGGCAGAAAACTGTGAATGAAATGAATGAATTGTAGGAACTCAGTGATGTTGGTAACATTAAAAAGTTAGGGTGGATAAATAAGAGAGTTGCTAATTCATTTAGAGCTCCAGTCAAAAGAAAGTGGCACCAGTTCTTTACCAATAATTTTTCAGAATTTCCAAATGACGTATATTTTCCACGTCAATGTGGGTAACTAACAATGGAAAAGGAAATGCTACCAGTTCACTGCCAATAATTTTTCAGAATTTCCAAATGGCGTATATTCGTCACGTCAGCGTGGATAAACAAGAGAGATGCTAATTCTTTTTCCGCTCCAGTCAAAGGAAAGTGTCACCAGTTCTCTGCCAAATAATAATCTTTCAGAATTTCCAAATGGCATGTATTTGAGAACTCCGTCTAAATGCAGATAACTAACAATGGAGGAGAAACTGATGAAACATGATGGAAGCCGCTTGTCTAATAAATGAACGCGGCAACTATAATACTGTTATTGCGAGCATTTCCAAAGATTTTGTTACAACTTGGTTGAATGCAGTGTTGTAGTTATGACTGATATATTTTTTTTGTAAGCTAAAAAGCGACAAGTGGAAGGAGATGGAAGATTCTTTCAGGAAATGTGAGAATAATACATTTGTACATGCTAGAAAGAACAGAAAGAAGGTAATGTCATGTTCTTATTATATTGTCGTGATTTATGCAATAATGGGTTTTGATGCTTTTAATCTTACAAGGGAACCGTCCCAGGTCGTGTACCTTGAATTTAATGAAAATGTATATTAAAAGCAAATTTTCGTACGTTAAGGGGAGAAGGTGGTATTTTTCGGTGAAAAATGAGTAAATAAAAAAAAATCCTTAAAATACCCTGTGATATGTGTGGAATACATAGGATAACATTTTGTGGGTATTTGTGCCCTTATCGGATGTTGAGTCGCCATTTTTAAACTTCCTGATTTATGGATTTTTAAATCACTCGCCCACATTTATTGTTGTTTCCGGCAAATTAAATTTTCAAAAAAATTTTTTTCTTTAAAAAACCCTTTGGTATGTGTGGAATGCATTGCATAACATTTTGTGGGTATTTGTGCCCTTATCGGATGTTGAGACGTCATTTTTAAACTTCCTGCGCTATGGATTTTTAAATCACATGCCCGCTTTTATCGGTTTCCAGTAACTTCATTTTTTTTTTTTTTTTTTGCTACATCGCCAGACAAAAATGCATATATAATTTCTGAACTATTAAAGATACGCGCATTAAATTTAGAACACACATTCTTTAGACTATTAGGAAACTTTTCTCTGTAACATAATTTTGTTAATTGATTTCATTTTAAAAATACGTCCGTTTGTTTGCAAGAAAGGAAATCAGAAAATTGTTATTAAATTTTAATTATTTTAATGTCAAAATTCTGTTACAGACAGTTTGTAGAACATGCTTTTGCAAATACATTGCAAAAAGCTGTTTGAATCTATCTTTAAAAACAGTTTAGATATATCGGTTTTAGTACAATCCTGCATTGGGTATATATATATTTTTTTAAGTTTGGTCCCCCAAATTTTTTTTTTTTCAAAATATTTTTATTTGACTGAGTTGCCACAGCTATGAGCGCTCTACATACAAAAAGTTAATATTTTACACCAAATAGGAAAAAAGTTTAAAAAAATACCATCCTCTCCCCTTAAGGAATGTGGTGATAGTCGTTCATTTCACTTTTTCTTCATTTACGATATATGACTTGAATATCGATGCTACTTACGCCGCTTCTTGCGCGCACTCGTATCCTCATAGTTCCGCGACACCGTATCACAGCTCTCGCATTAATACTCTGGTCTATTTTCTTTTTCTCTTAACTCACATTAATAGAGTACTCTTGCCGAAACACACATTCAATTTCAATTTAAAATATGTATTAACTTTGTGACTCGCATTATATGATAGTGTGGATTCGAAATGAAGTGGTCGGAACAAAGAGCCATTGAACAGTACAAATATTTTATATAGGCTGGTTTTCCACACTCTTCTGTAACACACACATTGTTTTGAACATGCAACATTGTTGCAGAACGTTATCAAACTTTCTCACATGTTTTTTCGTCACATATCTGCACCTGTGTCACGCGTATATTAGCATAACTTTGAGGACAAATGAATGAAACTGTTGATACACAACAGAATGGAATGTCATTATGAAGCCCTATCGTGCAATGTGTTTGGAATGTTTTCACAGATAATTTTATGTCTGAAATACTCTTCTAGTCTTAGAATTACAATTTTACATTGCCTAAAATAATACACATCCAAAGGTTGCACAAATCTTGTAGTTTTTGGAGGGATAATTTATGTTTTAATTATCTTACAATCTAAAGAATTGTTTATTCCTTCAAAAGTAAATATAGTGTCATCTATCTGACCACTCTAGAAATCGAGAAGTAATAATGTGTCTTTCTTAACATTCGGGAGAAATACATCTTTTAACCATCTTCTCACATGATTTTTTTTCAGTTTACCTGAACTACTTGCATCGACCACGACACTGAATGGTTAATCTTTGTCTACACGTTGTTTTACTTTAGGTCCAAATTCCCCTTTCGGTTCTTGAGAGCATAGTATGTACAGTCGTGTTTCTAGACTTCCAGCTACATATCTGTGGATTTGGACGGTGTACGATCTTCTGCAGTTTGTAGTGACAGTAACTGTTATAGACATTTGAACTGGAAGGTAATAGAATGCAACCAAATATGAAGAAGTTTGTTTTGTATAGTTTGTCTTGAGTTTGGTTCCTTTCATAGCGTAATTGCAGCTATGCTAAGATAACAAGATTAATAGAAGTTGAAAATTCACAAATCCAAAGGTTGATTTATGACAGTTACAAATGGGATGAATTTCAGTGTCACGTGATTTCCAGCAGTTCTAAACTGGTGTTGAAATGATGATTTTTGTAGCTACTGCAAATTTTAATATTTCCAGCGTAACTTTCATTGGCGGTTAAAAGTTTATGTGGTGTGTGTGATCTGCTGGAATTTCTGACGGAGCCAACACAACACAGCCATTTCTAAAAATAAAAAACTTCCTTAAGGATTTGCTACCACTGCTCAAGTTCAACAGATACCCTTCCCTGAGGTTCTTTGAGCCTGACACCCGACATATCATCGGATGTCTTCAGCTTGATGTCACGACAAGATAGCATAAAAAATTGCCACTGGACAAGTATGCATGTTGTATTGAAGATGGCAAGTGTTGTGTTTTAACCATTGCGTGCAGCACTGCAATACGCAATCATGTTTTGTCATTATTTTACGTATGCATGGTATAATGGAGCGTGTTGTCTTCGTTGTATTAGCAATTAAACTAGTTTAGTTTCTAACAATTACGAGACACAAATAAATGTTGTTTGAAATACTCGTATTCACTCTGAAGTAGACGATGGATGCTTTCTGTTACTTTGCAAAGAGTGGGGTATAAAAATTTATTTTCCTTTAGAGCAGGAGTGAGAAAATTTATTCTCCTGCAAGCCACAAGACAGACATTAAAAGGACTGTATTGAAAAAAATGTACGAGTAATATATAATACAGGGTGATTCTGAAGGAATAGTAAATGTTTTCGGGGATGAAAGTATGGACTGTTCTGAGCAATGAAGTTCATATATAGAAAAATCGCCCAATATGATGAAGTTTAAAGTCACTGGGCAATAAACTCAAATGGAAAAATTATTGTAAAGCTATTTTTGAGTACTTAGAAATAGTTTAAATTAATAGAATGAAAAAGTAACCATCTTTACACATAAAAACAAGATGCGTAAGTCATATGTAGTATTCATTAACAGTACATTGTTAGAAGAAGGCATCACCTTAAAGAATCTAGCTAGAGATAATTTATACAATTCAGTGTGGAGGTACATATGTTTGTTGCAATGCTAGCAAAAATGATTTCCCGACATAAATCATCCCTAGGACCTTCAGGAGTCACTGTCGTATAAGCGCACTCTTTGGTATTCTTCCCTAGGCATCTCTAACTCGTCTTAAAACAGTCAGGATAATGAAGAAAACAGAATGTTTCTTAATTCTGACAGTTTCATGTTCGCTGTAGTAAAACCAGTACTAGTGGTTATTTGATAAATTGAGAAGTTTTGAATAATTTAAAATATTTATTGTTATCAATCTGATACCATATTACAGTAAGAGTGTAGACGGCACAGACATGAAGGAGTATTCTCTGTTGAGTTTGTTTCTTCTATTGTTTTGCTATTAAACATTTTAAGCTGACATTATTAAAATATATGTTAAAATAGTCACTTTGTCACAAAAACCATGAAATAAACCACTAAAGATCCAGAGAGGCATTTTATGGTAATATAAAATTCTACCAATTTTCATGATTTCCCATGAAACATGTACTTATTTTAAAATTGTTAAATTAATGTATGTATTTATTCACACTGCAAATGGGTATATACCCGGTGGCCAGTGGTGCTTAAGGAACGAAATACAACTACTCTAAAATCTCAGGCCTAGTCATAAGCTTCAATAGAGATTATAGAGAAAGGAGAAGAGACTGTGGACATCCGAAGAAGACCCGGTTAAGCCAAACAGACAGACGATACTTAAATTTTGTGCTGTATATAAAGTAATAAAGGGCGCCTACAAAATACCTTTCTGGTTTCGAACACATGTAATTTACTTCTATGAATCTGAGGTGCATGAAAATAGCACCAATGGAAAAAGAATCTCAGAAAGTTTAGTTGTGGCAACATTGTTTTCCTAGTTGTAACATTGCCTCATAATAGCGCATATAAATAAATTTGTTCATTGTAGAGGCGAAATGGCTGTTATATAGGACATGAAAGCTTGATTTTCATGTGAACCAGTCGGTTATTAATTTGCAACGGCATTACCGAACAAAGTTTGGTGCACATCCACGCAGTGGGCCTGTAATCCGTAAATGCCAAATGGTACACTGATTATAAGGCAAGATTCTTCACAAGCGTTGCAATTTCATCTGTACGACTACAGTTGCTGCAAGTCCTAAAACCGGAGGACAAAGCGCTACGAAGAAATTTCTGCGTAAGTAATATGAAATGCCCGAAATTCCATAAGGGCAACAGCATCCTACAGTAGTGTAGGATGAGCTGAAGGTCTACTACACTTGGGTAGCCAGTCCAAGAGAGCTTACACTATACACTTACAAACTAAACACACGAACTATACAAACTAAACACACGAACTATACAAACTAAACACACATAAAGAACTATACAAACTGAACACACAAATTATACAGTCTAAAACACACACACACACACACACACACTATCCAAACTAAACACACAACAAATTATACAAACTGAACATAAGTAGGCCTATGTAGATTTTAATTGAAAACGATGATGAATTTATTCGTTCCGTGGTGTTTTTTTGAGGAAGCCACTTTTCATCTTTCTGGTTAGGTGAACAGACATAACCTCAGAATCTGGGGGTCGGAAAATCCGCGTACCTACGAGGAACTTGACTATAGGCTTGATGTGTGGCGTGTTACCAAAGGGGACACATTGGACATCTGTAAGATAAGACACTAAACTTTTGAATTTCTCTGTCCATTGGTACTATTTTCATGCACCTCAAATTCATAGAACGTAAATTACATATGTTCGAAACCGAAAAGGTCTTTTGTAGGAGCTCTGTATTATGTCAAGGCTGGTCCACAATAAACCGGGAACGGAAATGACAACGAGAACGAGAACTAAAATGTTAAAATGTATTTAAATGTGAACATTCACAACTAACGGGAAGCTTACCGGAGCCCGGGAACGGGAACGTGAATGCTCACATTAAATACATTTATTTTAACAATATTTCAGTTCTCGTTTCCGTTCCCGGCTTATTGTGTACCAGCCTTCAATGATAGAATAATTTTGAGATCCGTAAAGATGTCTTTGTTCTGGTGATGTGCAGTGCTTTTGCAACGTATTGTGAGAACATCCCGCAGCCCAAGTGATATTTAGATGTGTTCGCATGCTCCCGTCTCGCACGCAAGCTCTGTAAGTACCGAAAAGAGCTGCAAGAAACGTGTGCATGTTAGCGTTGCGTTCAGGAGGTTGCGCAATCTGGTATTTGGACGACTGTGCATTGCAGAATTACGGCAAAAGAAAGTTGCGTATCGGAGGAGTTGGCGTCGTGATTGAGGCGGATCACTGCCTCATCATGCGGTAATTTATTTCATTGCGGATAATTTAGGGTCATGCAGTCTATTGCCGACGATTAATCATCCGTTATTTTCCACGGAAAAAGTGAATCCTGCATCTATTAAATATCGTCTTTCATCAGTTACTATCTAAAAGAAACATCAATAATTCTGATGTGTATATCTTACACATTCTTTCAACGAGCAACAGCTTCGTGCAATACCCTTAAACTTCGTGGAAGTAGTTACAGTATATACAGGGTGATTTCAAAATGTATTTGTGAAATTCTAGGTGGTTAAAGGTAACGTTATTTGGAATAAACTATGTAGATAAACTTATCCATTATTTAGAGTAATTCCTGAAATAATAAAATTACAGTAGATATCCTAACATACGATATCAATTGTCGTATATAGTAGCCTTTCTTCAGTCATGATTTATATGTGGATAACTTAACGTCAGAGGTTATAAGTTTAATAACGATTTCTTAATCTCTGATAAAGAATCAGTACGTGAATTTGTACTTACATCACACAGAGTGATTCACGACTATTGTACCGCGCTTTAGGAGTCAGTTCTATAGGTCATTTAGAGCATAAAATATCACATAAATATGGGTCTCATTGCACTGATCAACAAAATTAAACATATATTTTTGTTAAAAGATTAAGAATGAGTGATTCTTATAGCATTTTTCGTGCTGATTTCAGATCTGTTTTCAGAATTTTTCTATCACCCATGGTTTTTTAATAATTATATGAAATGTACTTCAGACTTTTCTATTATTGATACCTTGTAACATTTTACCTAAAATCTTATTTATTTACATAAAATGTGTGTGAAATAAATTTTAGGCTATACTTCGCTTGAGAAACATCTCTTTTGAATGTCCAGCAGTAGTCTGACAGAATGTTTGGGTTACATTTTTCCTGGTAGCGCCTTTCCATTTCAGAAAAATCCTGATGAAAACGCTCCCCATGTTCGTCTCTCACTACCTGAATGTTTTGAAGAAAGAAAAAATAGATGAGGATCCAAGAAGTTATTTTGAGAGATACATGACACCCCCATCATTTTATAGTTCTGAATCAGCTCGCTGACAAGTTGTCTACAATCTTTTGATCTGTGGTTCCTAGAAAGTAACAGTTGTTGAATGGTCCTTAGGTTTCCGGCATATCATTGGAACTGGAAAAGGCATATGACGGAATCGTTTTAGCTAACCAGTTAGACTAATAGAATTGAGCACAACAGATTTCAGGGACCCAGTTCTCTCCTAATTTATTTTGCAATCAAAAGAACACTCGTAAGCTCTTTTAACTAGTGTAGTAAAATTCACTTGTGTGCTTTCAAAGTTAATTAACCACAAACGTAACAAAATTGTTTGTGATTTACACAGTATTTCGAGGTATGTTTCACATTATAAGATACTTTTACCACACTTAAAATTAGGACAAAGAAAACACAATCTTATGGGAAATAAAATTCATTTTTATGAATTCTAACTTTACAGGTAGCTGCAATATAAAGTTATAGGTCAATTATTGTTAAAGCAATAAAATGAAATATTTGAAATATTTTCTTCCCATTAGTGACTGCATATAGCAATAAATAAATAAATAAATATATATATATATCAATTTTTTTTAATTACAAAAAGAAAATGATGGGTGGCAGAAAAATCCTGATTTTATTTTTCAGCAGATGCCATTACGTAAGAAACAGAAGAAATTGTACATTTAACAAAATCATTGTGTCATTAGTCGTGAACCACCCTGTATATTCTAAGAGTGCAGTTGTTCAGATTGGAAAGGAACTTGTTTTCGCTGGAATTAGATTCTACTACTGAGTTTATACAATGTCATGAATGTTTCATTTCAGTCTGTAAAAGTTACGTTTTTCTACGTAGTAAACATTCTTGGATGTCCATGAAAGAGAAATAAAATGCATGTCATTTATTTTTATATCAAGGCCAGATTAAATTATTATAAAGAAACTGCTTTGTCTAGTGTTATCATTCATTTGAAAGTTATTCGTGGAAATCCAAACCTCATACTGTAAATCAGGCTTCGAAGTTGCTTGCATCGTAATACAAACATTGGAACGTAAAGTAAACGGAGGGTTGCGTTGTGACGTGAAATACGAGGAAGATAGGTCTGCTCGTATTGTGTACGCTGCTGTGCTGAGGAGGAACAGGCATGACGAAGTATGGAACGTTACGCACGCCATTCACATCCATGCGGCCAAGTGCCTTGAAACTGAAGAAACGATATTTGAAAATCTGCTGCTAAACTGAGATATGTTTATTTTATGATTAATACAGTATTTTGAATTAACATTTCTGTGTATTTTAAGTGAATAACTCTTAGTTCTGCTCAAAGGCACTGCTACTTTCGTAGAATTCAATCAGTTGTAACTTCTTAACGGTTGATAATTGGAACCATGTTCATATAGCATTTTGTGTTCAAAAAGGCTATAGAACTGATTGTTAAAGCCGCGAGTCATTAGTCGTGAACCACGCTGTATATTCTAAGAGTGCAGTTGTTCAGATTGGAAAGGAACTTGTTTTCGCTGGAATTAGATTCTACTACTGAGTTTATACAATGTCATGAATGTTTCATTTCAGTCTGTAAAAGTTACGTTTTTCTAAGTAGTAAACATTCTTGGATGCCCATGAAAGAGAAATAAAATGCATGTCATTTATTTTTATATCAAAGCCAGATTAAATTATTATAAAGAAACTGATTTGTGAAGATATTCCTGGAACCCCTGACAGTTACAGAGATTGAAGATATCAATAAATTGTTTTTTTTTTAAGAAAACTATTAAATTTCTTCTTTTAATCGAATACGGCGGTTGTAACATTTTGATCAGTGGCGGGTCATCATATTAAATGTAGGATTTTTTTTAAAGGAAATCTTGCTAAACAGATGCTCTGGATTAAAAAAAGTACATGTGAAATATTACATGTTAATCTGGTTGTATTTATTTATTTTTTTAGATTTATTTCTTACTTTCTCTTCTGTGTAATGCAGTGAAAAATATTTGACAGTAAACTAATTACAAAACTCATTTTCATTCTCGTTCATAAACAAATGATCGACATAACACTAATCGGATCAACTCGTCACGTCCCTGCCGCACAATATGGCGCTGAAAAATAACATAGTACATAAAGTCTGTGTATTTTCGGTGATAGTTCTGGCTTTTTCCAACTGAGTGCACATAGGAATACGTGGAAAACAAGAATCTCTCTGTTTCCACTGCCTCGTGTTAGTTTTGAGTATTTTGCTTTCAGGTATGAGAACTCAAATACATTTAATAGTAATGGCGCAGTGATTGTAAGTTACGCAATTTATTTAAACATCAAGAACAGTAAGGAATGACAGAGACCTAAGAAAAATGCAACTCCCCGTGCAAAAGCTGGTGCACATCCACGTAATCTAATGTCGTGCATGTGGTAGAATAAAGAGAGCTTCATCTACTGTGAATTACTTCCGAGGAATGTAACCATAATCTGAGGGATTTATTGTCAAAAACTAAGTCTTCTTGAGGCCGCAATTAAAGAAAAACGATCGAGAAACCTGCGTCAAGTGATTTTTGTAGCACAATAGTTTCACGTCCGCATCTGATAACATTCCCCTACGAAAGCGGTTATCCCAGAGACCGGTTGAACTTTTATTGCACAACAATTCTATTTCTCCTGAACTTGCTCCATTAGATTTTTATCTTTCTCACTCTTCACTTAACAATCACCCGGAAATCTCCTTTAATAACGAATCCAAATTGGCTTGACGATTTCTTCAACTCCAAATCATCGGATTTCTTCAGTCATTGAATCGAAAAACTGCCAGACTGTTCGGAGTCAGTCATAAACAATACAGACAGTATATATTATTGATTGATTTATGTATTTATTTATGCTCGACCATGCCGAAATGTAGTAATTATACACCTGGTAGCAGCCCTTTAATGGACCTCATTAAAGTACACCTATTCATTAAAGTTCAGGTTTTCCACCAATCATAAAGCACCATTGTAGCAATATGAAAGCGCAAGTATCGATTATTCTCGGATATGCAATCGAAAGACAAATAGCGAAACGTCACGGAGGCTGGAAATCCAATACTGTCGCAGAAGGTTATGTTCTGTTACTATAATAATTAGCGTTAATTGTAAATAATATTCAAATAAATTCAATTTGTCATCTCGTTTTTCAATGTCTAAATCAATTTCCAGGTTATATAAAGATTAATGTTCATTTTACTCTCTAGATTATATCAAGGTCAATGACATTTGTTCCACGGAAAAAATAAATAATTTTGCGTCTGCGCACATCTCAAAATTTACGCGATATTGCACAAGGTCACTTTCGCTCCCCAGTCGGATAAGAATAATATGAATACTTATGAATAATTTCAAGTTAGAAATATGGTCGAGCATAAAAAGTCGTATGAAACTTGCCTGTAATGGTAATTAAGACGCTCGGTTGAAAATTATGAAACTCGCTTGCGGTCTTTTCATAAACATACTCGCGTCTTAATTACTACCATTATAGGCTCGTTGCATAATGTACTATTATGAAAAATAAATAATTTTGGATTTAATTAAAAACTCCACGAAATTGTGCATGGACATAATATTTACAGTAGTCTAACACTAAGGAATAAAGAGAGAGATTTTCGACCAATATTTGCCAGAAAGATAAGATTTACTAGTGTTCAGACTTAAAGGGATGCTGAGAAGGAACAGGCTTGCTACACTCGTTCTGAACAATGTCAGTAAAGGCAGTTCTCCCGAAGGCTAATTTTTAAACGCTATTTGAAGTCTACCCATAGATATGACGATGGCTGTGAAGATGGCGATGATGAAGATGATGATGATGTCTTACCATACACAGTTGTTTTAACATTGGTTAATTAAAGCCGTTGCAGTTTGTCCAGGAAGTAGAAAATGCCATTCATCTCGAAAGGTTATACAATTTGTCATGTCTGAAACATAATTGCCCTGTCTGAAATATTACCACGAAGCTATATAATTTATTATTGCTTACTTAATGAATCGTTCGTCATAGTTTCCGTGATGACATATAGGAAGACAATGCAGAATGATGAAGATAACTCAACTATGTATCCTTGTGATTCTTCAGGGTTTAAGAACGCAACAAATGTCATGGTCAGACTTGAAACAATAGAAATTCTAAACTCGTATTATACGCAACAAGACATTAGGTGTCCGTGTTTCAAGATTACGTGACAAAGACGTATTTAATTAGTGTAATGATCACATTTTTTACACTTGAAACAAAAAATGCTTGATCATAGAATAAAATTGTCATGTATCTGTGGCTTTGTGACATTGCTTAAATTGTAGATTTCTGAGTTGGAATAACAATAGAAAGGTGTTGGAGAAGTAATGGTTCATATCTACAAAAATTGGGTCATGTGGTGAATTCATGGAATGCTCTAAGGCAAATTCATTCGCTCCGAAGGTTATTTATAAAAAATGTGGCGAAATAACCACTTGTTTACACCTATAAAACCTATGATTAATTTTATTGTAGCAATCAATAGTCACCATAGAGTCCATACAGTGAATTTCCAGGTCTCATAATTATACTTCTCATGTACATCCTAATGATAATTTCTTAACCTACCGTCTAGCATTAGATCAATGGCCAGATCACTGTATAAGTAAGAATTTGACTGCACATTTAATTTAATGGATGTTGGTGAATGAAGAAACGGATCGTGCGAACAAAAAAAAACGAGAGTTCTTTTAAAAACCTTGCTTACAAATGGCTTTTACGGAACCCGGAGGTTCATTGCCGCTCTTACATAAGCCCGTTGTCGATCTCTATCCTGTGCAAGATTAATCCAGTCTCTATCATCATATCCCACCTCCCTCAAATCCATTTTAATATTATTCTCCCATCTACGTCTCGGCCTCCCCAAAGGTCTTTTTCCCTCCGGCCTCCCAACTAACACTCTATATGCATTTCTGGATTCGCCCATACGTGCTACATGCCCTGCCCATCTCAAACGTCTGGATTTAATGTTCCTAATTATGTCAGGTGAAGAATACAATGCGTGCAGTTCTGCGTTGTGTAGATTTCGCCATTCTCCTGTAACTTCATCCTTCTTAGTCCCAAATATTTGCCTAAGAACCTTATTCTCAAACATCCTTAATGTCTGTTCACTCTCTCAAAGTGAGAGTCCAAGTTTCACAACCATACAGAACAACCGGTAATATAACTGTTTTATAAATTCTAACTTTCAGATTTTTTCACAGCAGACTAGATGACAAAAGCTTCTCAACCGAATAATAACAGGCATTTCCCATATTTATTCTGCGTTGAATTTCCTCCCGAGTGTCATTTATAATTGTTACTGTTGCTCCAAGATATTTGAAATTTTGCATCTTCTTTTAGAAAACCTATCCAACACAATTTTTGTGAATTGTAAACTGCATTAAATTGTAATTACCGCCACTTGGACCTAAGTTTCCGGTGTGGAAAAGCAACATTCTAACCTATCTGCTAACGTTGCGCACAGTATGGGTGTGGACACAGAACACTTAGCCTACTTGGAATGTTGCATTAAAAACGACGGCGTGTATTTGAAGAGGTTCGTTGGGTTATAATGACATCATAACATCTTTATATATGTGAAATAGATAGTTGAAGCATATACATCGTAACATATATATATATATATATATATATATATGAACTAGATTGTTGAATGATATGCTTTGTAACATGTAGACCTATATACAGAGTGAGTCATAACTATGTTTGGAAAACGCGTGAGCGTGCTTCTGGATCAGAAATAAGAACAATTCTTACATGAAAATTTGACGGAAAATGCTTATTTATTGAAAAAAAAAAATAGTAACAGTGACTTTTAAGTATTGAACATATTATTGTGTTGTATTTGTTTTGATTTTGTACCAGTGTTTGTTTACAAACAACAAAGTGACAAGACGGTAGTACATTTTTTTTGTTTTGATTGGACGCGGTGGTCCAGTGCCTTGGCCACCCAGATCACCCGACTTCAGTCCATTAGATTTTTACCTTTGGGGTCACTTGAAGGCTGTCGTCTATGCACAACCAGTGAATGATGCAACATGTTGAAAATGCATGCCAATTGATCCGTGATGACAACATGGTGTTTGAGCGAACTCGCCAGTCGTGTGTACGTCGTGCTCAGCCATGTGTGATCAGTGAAGGGGGACATATTGAGCACCTTTTGTAAACGTTAAATGACAAGTTTCCAAACATGTAGGCCTACTTGTGACACAACAAAAGAACAAAAACAAAGTATGACTATTTCTCCAATAAATAGTCTAAGCATTTTCCGTCAAATTTTCATATAAGGAATCATTCTTATTTTTGATTCAGGAGCTCGCTCACGCGTTTTCCAAACATACTTATGACTCCCCCTGTATATGTGTATGTATATTGATCATTGTCAATACATATTATGTCTTATCTCGTAATTTTATAAACTACACACTAAAAACCATTATACTCAACGTCAAGAATTGAAGATATTATAACAAAATATTATACAACAAATTTAATGAAGATACATCAATGTAACAGGCAGGCATATTTATTTTTATTAATTGTACAGACATTCACGTTTTAACTTGAGTGCGCCACATTTTAACTTGTTTTATATGTGTTTTAGTTTATGTAATTTTAACATTGACACTTTGCAGTTATGTATATTAGCATGTATAGTCGCTCATGTAACTTTTTACACACACACTATAAGTCACTTAGAACACTTATGCACTTTTTTAATGATATCCAAATTATTTTTTGTCTGAAGACTCCGGTTTCAAGGCGAAAACGTTTACAACAGGTGTATGTAATGTAAACTATGTTGTGGATTACATTTAATGATGTCATTTTGACTAAAGCATAACAGATTTTTTTTAGTAATAAAGTATAATTTCTTCTTCTTCTTCTTCCTTTCAAGTATTAGGCCATATGGCCTGTTACGATCTCACAGTTGAATTTTCAATCCAGTACTTTTTTGGACAACCGAGAGATCTCTTCCCGTTTGGACGATAGTGGAGCAGGACTTTTGGGATTCTATCTCTACGCATGCGATGCAGATGATTTATCCAGTTGTTCCGATAATGTTTTACGTGATTAATTACAGGTTCTAGTTGTAATTCTTCCATTACATCTTCATTGCGTTTGTGACCCCATTTCGTATATCTCGCTGTATATCTCATAAATTTAATTTCATTAGGCGTTATTCTGTAAAATATCATTTAATTATCTTTAGTTGTATTAGAAATGCAAAGGTTGTAAGTATTCTAATTTACAATTGCTCGAAGCATCCCCCTATTGCTCAATGCCCTCGAAGTAAGAAAAAAACTATATAAACGATATTTGGTTTCTTAAAAGTATTTATTTCAGTCACTGACTTCACAGCATATGTTTAAGGTGCTACACCTTTACATTACATATTTAAAAGACGTATGAACGTTTTCGTTGGTCTACGCCAACATCATCAGATACGAAGTACATTTCAGCAATATCAGTGCTCTCTACATAATATCTACAAATACAAAACATACGAGTATTTAGTGGCATGCAAAATGAGACATATTAAAAACCAACATTGCTGTGATACACATTGACATTCAATATGACTGCCTTGATTGTCACTTACTTAAAATACACGTATAATACATTGGCATTTAAAATAAAACCATATAAACTTGAAAAATATTCAAATAATTACGTGACACAAACCATGATACACACGTTTCTGAATGGCGGAAATATATATATTATTGTGAAACAGTAATAGGAATATAATAAATATAATTACTGTAATCTTGCAACTCTTCACATTCATAATACTTTTTATATTAGTTTTTATATTTTATTATTTTTATTACTTTTAAATCATGTCATTTTATTATCTCATATGTGAAGACTTGCATTTATATATATATATATATATATATATATATATATATATATATGTAAATCAATATTTTTTGTAATTTATACGTGTATTTTAAGTAAGTGACAATCAAGGCAGTCATATTGAATGTCAATGTGTATCACAGCAATGTTGGTTTTTAATATGTCTCATTTTGCATGCCACTAAATACTCGTAAGTTTTGTATTTGTAGATATTATGTAGAGAGCACTGATATTGCTGAAATGTACTTCGTATCTGATGATGTTGGCGTAGACCAACGAAAACGTTCATACGTCTTTTAAATATGTAATGTAAAGGTGTAGCACCTTAAACATATGCTGTGAAGTCAGTGACTGAAATAAATACTTTTAAGATACGATATAGACTTCTCTGAAAATTAAAAATGAATTGCAAGATGTTTGGTTTGTTAATGCTCGTGTGAAGTTGGAAAATGTTGATATACATATATCGCAAAATTGATTGTAAGAGCAATTCACCAAGCATTTGTTCACCAAAAATACAGTAAAGTTATTAAATAGTAATTGATTTTGTAAATAAACATTAACACTTGCGCGAATATGATTTTTAACAGGTTAATAAACGAAGTGAACGAAAATTATATAAGGAATGGTGTGTGAATGCATCGTCATTCTGATGCTTTGTCTTACAAATGTTCTGTTAGAAGCACAATTCTCAGGCAACAGATCTCAACGTAGAGAAGAATGGAAATCCAGTCTTTCTGGTAGATGTCAGGAAGGAGGAATATTTACTGTAGAGTCTGTCGGTAGGATAAACTGAAAAAGAAGCACGTGGTTGTTATACGACTTCGAGACATGCAAGTGTCCTACTATTTTATGCAAAACACTCATCCATTTACACAAGAAGCTGAATCAACTTGTGTGGGGGCGATTGAAGTGTAATTAAGTTCTCGCATGGAATCGTCGGATCGCTCCTGCATACCAACTACACGTCTTCAAATCTGTGCCAATTCATGTTGGCTTCTGTGCTTGAAGGCCGTGACGCCAGTCCTTGTCCAGTGTGTAAAATCGTTCGGTGATCTCATGTTATAAGCTGTTCTCTATGTAAATTTATACAGATAACAAATAAAATATCTAGAGTTTTGAAGAAAAAACTTAGGAATATAGATGTTGCTTTTGAGATAAACTACAGCAAATGAATCAAACAAGAGTTAAAGAAATAGAAAAAGACATTTCAAAGAAGAAATATCTGTAGATCGAAATAATAATAATAATAATAATAATAATAATAATAATAATAATAATAATAATAATAATAATAGTTTCATTTTCCTTGGCGAAGTTAAGACCATCAGGCCTTCTCTTCCACTTAACCAGGATCAAAGCATAAATAGGCCTACAGGAATATACATAGGCCTGCTGGTATACAAGTATTAACTTAAAAGAAAACAAAAAGAAAAAATGATAATAATAATAAATATTGAATACATATGAATATAATAACAAACAGGAAAATACATTCCGGTATACAAGTATTAACTTAAAAAATAAATAAAATAAAATACTATAAATTAAATAAAGAATTAATTAATATAATTATTCAACTAAAGAACTAGTACAATTTTATTGGTATAATCATTGAAACAATGACAATATTAGTGTTAACAGAAAAAACAAAATAACGACTATATTAAAAAAACTAATTTACTCATTTAAAATATTTCTAAATAAGCTAATTCTAAATGAGATAAAGTACTGATGACAGGAAATTCTAGAGATCCTACATCTGATATTCGGCTATGATGCTTGAAACGGGAAACGTAAATTCCTAGAAAATGAAACATTAATGTTCAAACTGCTACAATAACATTCAAAAGGGTATGTGTAAGCTCCTATAATTATTACAGTCGCTACTAGTTAAACTCCTAGAATTATTCGAAATAAAATCTTCCTTTTCAACGTGATCAGATTTCGAATATTTAATAAGTATTGTACGGTCTATACTGAAGCAAATCAACCAAGGTACAGTACTTGATTAAAACAACAGTGTACTTGTAATAAAACCCTCTTATTAGGTCACTGTTGCAGTTAAATTTTTGTGCTTGTTTGTCATTAAAAATACACCAATACTAAAAAATTTTAATAACAATATATATATATAAAACAGTAAACTTGTTGTAAATCAGAAGTGTGGTAAAACCGTTTGTGCTTGTTTCTGTTATAGAACCATCAATGTATAGGCTATTTCAAAAGTCAGTTCAAACATTAAGCCGCTATACATGTTATAATATTTGAGATAGGGAAAAAACAAAAACATCGCAGTGTTGGGCAAACAACAGGGTTTACAAAACATTGGGAAGATGTCCGCCGTTTTCTTGTTCAATGTACAGCATTCTGTCTGCGACACCATGCATAGTATTTTGCAGATAATGTCTTGGAATATTGGCAATTTCTTGCGAGATGACATCTTTCAGTTGCAGTAGGGTTGTTGGATGTGTCAGGAAAACTCGTTCTTTAAGGTAACCCCACAACCAAAAGTCGGCCGGATTGAAATCTGGAGACCCCGGAGGCCACATTGTTGGAAAGTGCCTATAGGTCTACCCCACTTAACTTTATGAAGGTATATGCTTGGAGTTTACTCCTAGTCCAGATTATAACGATAGCACAATTTCTAGGTGTTCAAATAGCAATAGGTCTATTTTAGGAGTTTGAATATTACTTTTATCTTCCCGATTGTCAAGATGAAATAATTCCTAGGAATTTATTCTCGTCCGCTTGAATAAATAAAGTCTACAATTTTGTTGTAAATTCTTATGCGTTATCGAAAGCAGCAGTGGAATAATTGAGAAAATCTACGTTCGATTTAGAGGAACTCGATTACAAATCAATGCCATGACAAGGAGGAATGAGCTGGAATGGGTCCTGATTCATAGACTCCAATAGGCAATAATTTATTGCTTGGCGCATCTCACGTTGCGATGTTGCTCCCGATGCTGTATTTTAGTAAGGACTATACCTCACTGCATGAAACAAAACAGTTTCAGCTGATTGAAACTGACTCAGACGGTTTGCTACAGCCAGCTAGCCCTTAAAAAGCAGGTTAGAGCATAAATGTCCAATTACAACTCGTACGAGGTAACCCCTGGCGTAAGCAACGCGCAGCGCATATTCTTTAAGGTGTTTTTCCTATTTTATAAGGAAAGTTATTGACCTTAGCAGAGCATGCTTGACGTGTAGTATCTCCTGGTTCTATAGGCATTTGGACACCCATGGGTTAGAGCCTGCCACATGAACACACTGAGCAGACGAAACGTTTTGTTTGTTCCAAGCAGGGAGAGAGAGCCGGGAGTTGTTTCGTGTCTATTTCTTTGCTGCAGTCATAATCAAGAAAAATCTTTACAGCTGACTGTGTGAATTGTTTGCTATAGTGTATATGGAAATAGATTCGTAGCAAGGAATCCAAAGTTGAAGAAATGGATTTTCTATAACAATTTATCATCAATTATCGATTCGTTATTTACATTCTTACTACCGGTTACGTATATTTTACAACTGATTTTTTTATTTTAGATACAGTAACCTATAACTGAAAATCTGAAATAACAATTACAGACTTATCATATATATCATAATATTCAATATATACGCTAATAAAATACTGTTATTACAATCTATTAATGGATAGAAACAAAAGTAAATATTATCAGATACGTACTTACTTACAAATGGCTTTTAGAGAATCCGAAGCTTGATTGCCGTACTCACATGAGCCCTCCATCGGTCCCTATCCTGAGCAAGATTATCCCAGTCCCTACTATCATATTCCACCTCCCTCAAATCCATTGTAATATTATCCTCCCATCTACGTCTCGGCTTCCCCAAAGGTCTTTTCCGACCTTCCAACTAACATTCCATACGTATTTCTGGATTCATCCATACGTGCTGGGTATATGCTCTACTCATCTCAAATGTCTAGATTTAATGTTCCTAATTATGTCAGGTGAAGAATACAATGCGTGCAGTTCTGCGTTGTGTAATTTTCTCCATTCTCCTGTAAGTTCATCCCTCTTAGCCCCAAATATTTTCCAAAACTTATTATTCTCGAACACCCTTAACCTCTGTTCCTCTCTCAAAGCGAGGGTCCAAATTTCACAACCATATAGAGTAACCGGTAATATAACTGTTTTATAAATTCTTTCAGTCTGTTTTGATACAAGACTAGATGAGAAAAGCTTCTCAGCCGAATAATAACAGGCATTTTCCATATTTATTCTGCGTTTAATTTCCTCCCGAGTGTCATGGATATATTTGTTATTGTTGCTCCAAGATATTTGAGATTTTATACCTCTCTAATGTTTATTTCGTACTACGTTCTGCTCACGAGACATAATCATATACAGTACTTTGTTTTTTCGGATTTACTTCCAAATCTATTTATTTACTCGCTTCAAGTAAAATTTCCATATTTTCCCTAATAGTTTCTCGATTTTCTCCTAACATATTTACGTCATCCGCATAAACAAGCAACTGATGTAACGCGTTCAATTTCAAATTCTCTCTCTGTAATCTTGGACTTTCTTAATGGCATTAATTGAAGACGTTTGAAAGAACAGCAACATTTTGGTTAGAGCTGCCTGAAACTGTTTGCAGCAGTGTGGGCTGTACTAAGGGTTGTAACTTGTACCAGTAATTTGTAAGACATGAATTTTCATGTCAGGATGCAGACTTCAAGGAGAAGGTTAGCGATCTACATGTTGTCATTGTAGCTCTTGCTCTAAGTGTGTGGTTCCCGTGTTTTCTATTGTTCTTGATTTGTTAGTGCAATTATGTGGACTTGATTATTTTTTAGTTCGTTATTTTAAATTCGTCTATTGTTCAGTGTTCTTTCTCAAGATTCTTATCGAAATGAAGGCCAGAAAACATGTAAATTGCTGAATTTCAGTTTAGACGATCAGATTGAATATTTACAAAATCTCTGTCTGAATAATACAAAGTATACAATTACGAAAAAGTTACATTGAATGAAATTAAAACAAGAACACTATCCTATAAAAACAAAATAAACTTTATAAACCCGAGGACAAGTTATTCTATTTTTAAAAGTTTCGTTACTTAATACATGATACTCTTTCAGTCAGAATAAATAGGCCTACTCCAAATATAAGTTAAATGCATTTCGATCAATTTATTTGTAGGATCACTTTTAGTCACTGAAAATGACAAGGAAATAAATACAAATATATTTAATGACGTTGTGATGGCAACATTTCTGCTTTACATACATACATACATACATACATACATACATACATACATACATACATACATGTTCTTCCCATGAGCAGGTCTTTCACTGCAAACCCAGCATTCTCCAATCTTTCCTATTTTATGCCTTCTTAGTCTCCTCATATGATCCATTTAATGTCGTCTATCATCTGATAGCTTCTTCTGCCCCTAACTCTTCTCCCATTCACCATTCCTTCCAGTGGATCCGTCAGTAGGCAGTTTCTTCTCAGCCAGTGACCCAACCAATTCCTTTTCCTCTTCCTGATCAGTTTCAGCATCATTCTTTCTTCATCCACTCTTTCCAACACAAGTTCATTTCTTATTCTGTCTGTCCACTTCACACGTTCCATTCTTCTCCATAGTTGGCCTGGTTGGCTCAGTTGGCATAGCACTGGCCTTCTATGCCCCAGGTTGCGGGTTCGATCCCGGGCCAGGTCGATGGCATTTAAGTGTGGTTAAATGCGACAGGCTCATGTCAGTAGATTTACTGGCATATAAAAGAACTCCTGCGGTACAAAACTCCGGTACACCGGCGACGCTGATATAACCTCGGCAGTTGCGAGCGTCGTTAAATGAAACATAACATTTTTTTAACATTCTTCTCCATATCCACATTTCAAATTCTTCTATTCGTTTCTCTTCATTTCGTCGTAATGTCTATATTTCTGCCCCCGTACAAGACCACACTTCGCACAAAGCACTTTACTAGTCTCTTCCTTAGTTCATTTTCTAGAGGTCCACTGAAGATGCTATTTTTTGTATCAAAAGCTTCCTTTGGCATTGCTATCCTCCTTTTGACTTCTAGCGGGAGCTCAGTTACTACTTATAGTACATCCGAAGTATTTGAAGCTGTCCACTTGCTCTTACTTACTTACTTTTAAGTAACCCGGAGGTTCATTGCCGCTCTTACATAAGCCCGCCATTGGTCCCTATCCTGAGCAAGATTAATCCAGTCTCTACCATCATATCCCACCTCCCTCAAATCCATTTTAATATTATCTTTCCACCTACGTCTCGGCCTCTCCAAAGGTCTTTTTCCCTCCGGTCTCCCAACTAACACTCTATATGCATTTCTTGATTCGCCCATATGTGCTATATGTCCTGCCCATCTCAAACGTCTGGATTTAATGTTCCTAATTATGTCAGGTGAAGAATACAATGCGTCCAGTTCTGTGTTGTGTAACTTTCTCCATTCTCCTGTAACTTCATCCCTCTTAGCCCCAAATATTTTCCACTTGCTCTACTGCCTCATTTAGAATTCACAAGTTTACCTTCTTTTTTTTTTTTCTTGCGACAACCATGATCTTCGTCTTGTTTGCATTTAATTTCTGCTTTCAGCTTATAGCTCTGAAACTTAGAAACTGATTCAGAGATACGTTAACAAGTTTCACATTAGCGAGGCAATACTGTATAAGTACAGGTAAATATAATTTTTGAGAACATAAATAAATATCGGGATTATTCAAAAGTAATGACACTTTACAAATCGCTGTGACTCGTAAAAACATTGTTTACTCTGAATAAAGATGAAATACACAAAATCATTAAGAAAATCGAGATTTTTATAAAAATGAGATTAATAGGCCTATAAATAATTTCAAATGCATTCGCCACCTTGTACTTCCGTCATTATCAGTATCTTCTTCAGGTTTTGTATAGCATTCAGGAGAAAGTATTGTGAATTATTTTGGATTTTCAGGGTATTGATCACTTCAGTTCGTCAGTATGAGAAGGGCGAAGAAGAGGAACTCTTTTCTTTCGAAGCCAGGGTTTACACCTCGTTATCGTCGATGCCATTGGATTATATTGAGGTTTTTACTACATGTTCTACTACAGCCCTTGGCATAAAGAGGAAGGAAAAAGGAAAGAAGATACCCCTGCCCTGCTTCACCGCTTTAGAATATATAGTAAAGCACTGTGCATCAGTGGTGGATTTTAGGCGACCAGGGAGAACCGAAAGCTATGATGCATGCCTTATACAGGGACATAATTTTATTTTTACTTTAATTTTTATTGTAGGCCTACTTGAGATTTTTAATGTACTTCACTCCCACCCCCTTCTACTAATGAACTTCCAATCGTCCTCCTCACAGAACCAAGACCGCATATGCAGTCAAAGTCGTCTTAGGGGCTTAGTAAACAGTACTGAGTGAGTATAGTACGTTCCAGAAATATGGTCGCGTTTTCCAGTGAAGAAAGAGCAATCACTATTGGATCATAGTTCTGCACAGTTACTGTCGTTTCGTTACGTCACATCCCGGTTTCCCCCACCCGCTTCTGCTCGCCTCTCTGTAAGGCTATTTGATAAGCTGTCTTAGTTTTTTTTTCTGAAAACATTTTCTGTTAGGAAATGGGCGTCAACGTAATATTATACAACTGTTTAAAATAACTTAAATAAAAAGGCCTCGTTAAGTAATTAACTATCACATGATTTCCCCCACTTGGACGGACAGTAGATAGCATGTCTGAGAAATTTTATCTTTTCGGATCGGGCAGAAGTGAAGATTGAATTTACAGTACGTAAGGTACTCTTTTATAGAGTAGGTACAGAATTATTTCAACATGAGTTACTGGTACGAAGGACTAAATTGGTAATTGGAATTGGTTATAATAGTCTGTAATGCGATGATATGCACAAAAGAACTGAAGTCTGTATCGAAATGAATGGCCACCATTTTCAAAAATGTGTTTAAATATCCATATTATGATTGTTTTTTTTTAATTTAAATTCACTCTCTATATTGTACGCTAAGGCACTGTAGACAGTGTAATATACACTGCATAATGAATACGTCCGAATGGATAGCTCAGTTCGTGAGTAAAAACACTTATTGTTAATACAGTACTGTATTTTGATTAAACAAAAACCTAATGAAAATTATCAAACTCAAAATCGCGATATTTCCTAGTTTATGTAAATGGATTAACTACTTTTCTTCCCTCCTATACCTAGTAAAGTGATTTATTTGTATTTTCCGCTAGTATCATCGAACTCCAGTCGTGGAAGGGAGTAGCAAACGATGTTTCCGTTTCTCAACCGTTGCTCCAAAGGTATAGCAAGGTTGATATTAAAAATGTTAGTAAAAATAAAATGATGTCCCGGTACAATCCGTCACTTAGCAATGATCTCCTTCGGGTCTATTCGTATAAGTCCGATACTTAACTGACTCCGCCGGGAAGTGTGGGGTGAGGAAATAAGGGGCAGTCTGCAGTACTTCAATTGAGCTATTTACGCCCATGCCTGTTCTGCTACTTGTAAGATCATCGCCGTATTTATATCGTGTTTTACGGATTTTGATTCAGAAGAACTTTTGTCATATGCTATGGAGCTGGTTTCTTCCAATTTCCGAAGTATATTTTAGAATAAAGTCAGATCACAAGGCCCACAACTCTAGGACGCTGGAAATTTCTTTCACACTTGATATCATTAAATAAGACCAGCTTAGTTCTGTGTAAAAACAATGGCCTATACAGGAATAGGGGCGCACTGTAGCGTCGCAATTAAGGCGTAACACTGCAAAGCTGGAAGGTTACGGCTTCATTTCCCGATGGGGTCATGGATTTTTTCCATTGATCTAATCCTTCATTCGCACTATGGCCCTGGGGCTTATTCAGCCTCTAACAGAAATGAGTACCGGGGGGATTCATTGCTAATAATGTAGACTGACATCCCTACTGCCGTTAATGCGAATGTCTGGCCAATTTGGCCAGTAATAGGTTGGCACTTGGCTTTGCTTTAACTATAGAAGGATAGCTTGAATGGCATTTGGTTTCTTACATTTCGGAATATTTAAATGTTACAAAATTAAACGGTTGACAAGTGTCCTGAACTTGAACTACATCATTTTTAATGCACTGCTTTTTTAATTGTTATGTAAATTATTGTTAACAAAGAAGTTGATGTTTTTAAAGTTATTTGATTTCTGTCCAACGCAGTAAGTTATATTGAAGAGTTGATGAAATTCTGAAACCTAGAGAGGTCTTAATAGAATGTTTTATTTTCGCTGGCAGATTTAAGGCCATAAGACCTTCTCTTCCACTCAACTAGCCTTAATCAATACAATAGTTACATACATATTTAAATTATAAATACTTACACTACACTTAAAAGATTCTCCAACAATATTTTTCAGTTAAGTGTTAACGACTAGTACATGTTTATTTAAATTTAGATAAACCTATAAGATAAAGTAATAACTTAATGAATGAATGAATGAATGAATGAATGAATGAATGAATGTTAGCCATGATGTCCCATGTTGGGCACAGGCCTCCTGTGATGGGGTTAGAACCCCTTCGACAGGGATGGCTCAAGTGTACTCGCTTGGTGAGCCAATCCAGGCGAGCTTGTCGTGTATACTACTTTTGTGACATGGTTAATAACCCTGTTCAACTTTAACTAGTCTCAGCACTCTGTTCTTTGTTAATTTTGTTTTCTTACACTACACACATTATACTGACACTGGCACTTTGACAAACACTGTTTGCTATTTACACTATTTACCTGACACTTTCTCAAAACTGATTTTACTATTTACAAAACTTATCTTACATTTTCACTAATACTGACTTTACTATTTACAATATATTAACACTGATTACGTTATCTATTTACAATGACCTTCCCCAGTTCTTTCCACAAAACTCTGTTCTTTTCTGTCCTCGACCATTGTTTCCCCCCCTCTCTGGTAAACATGTCAGACCATCTGAGCCGTGGTCTTCCCTGTCCTCTCTTTCCGACGTAGGGGTCCCACATCGTGACTGCATGGGTCCATCTTGTCTGATGTAGTCTCGCCACATGTCCCCCCCCAGGTCCACTTCGTTGCCGTGGCTCGTTCTGCTGCGTCAGTAGTGTTTGTCAGTCTTTGTAATGTTTCGTTAGTCATTCTGTCTAGTAGCATGGTGCCCAGTATTTTTCTTAGCATCTTCCTCTGGCATGTTTGTATACTTGAGCGTTGTCTCTCGGACAACGTCCAAGTTTGGCAACCGTATAGCAAAACTGGGATTATACATGTCTCTAGTGCCTCGAACTTGAGATTGCGGTTAATTGTCTTGTCCATCCATATGAACTTAAGGATCCAGAACGCCTTCCATGCCGATGAAATTCTTCTATTGATCTCTTTCTCGTTTCTTTGTGAGAAGGTAACCAGTTGACCCAAATACACATATTCAGAGACATACTGCAATTCTGTGTCGCCTACTCTGATTGGGATCTCCTGTGCGTTTGTAATCACTTTTGTTTTCGTGTAGTTCATGGTCAATCCAATGTCAGTACTTTTGATATTTAGTTCCTCAACCATGGTTTGCAGTTCTGCTGCTGAGTCGGCGAATAAGACGTTGTCATCTGCGAACCTCAGATTAGATAGTCTTCTGCCGTTGATATTGACCCCACGTTTCTCCCATTCCAAGTTTCGAAATATCTCCTCAAGTGCTGATGACTTAATTAATGTATGAGCTAATTTAATTCAATCAATTATAATTAATTTGAGATAGCTAGTAAAATAATGAGAATTAATTTAATATAAGTTTACTAGAACTACACATTTAAGAAATTATATATTGCACATATGGTATATTATGGTATTATTTTCATATTGTTTAATGTCGACTTTATTATTTTATTATTTTTATTTTATCCTGTATAAAATAATAGATGTGATCCTGCCGACCGTCACCCATATATTCAATGCATCTATTATGACTGGGTCCTACCCCTCACTCTGGAAAATGACATTAGTGAAACCTTTACCTAAATCTAACACACCTTCTACAGTAAACCAATACAGACCGATATCAATTCTTCCCACTCTTTCAAAAGCATTAGAACATATTATACATGGACAACTTATGAACTATCTCGACAAACACAAACTCCTTGATGACTATCAATCGGGTTTTAGACATGGACACAGCACTTCTACAGCCCTACTTAAAGTGACTGAGGACATCCGTGAAGCTATGGATAGGGGTGAAGTAACGGCACTAACTCTTCTAGATTTCAGCAATGCCTTTGGTTCTGTTGATATCGACTTGCTTCTTGCAAAGATGAAGGCTTTGCACCTGTCAGACAATACCTTGAGCTGGATGGACTCCTACCTACGGGACCGCCAACAGTGTGTTTCACTTGATAATCAATTCTCCCAATGGAGATGCACAAAGGCGGGAGTGCCGCAGGGCTCCGTATTAGGACCACTACTTTTCTCTATCTACATTAATGACGTATCAAAGAACTTACAGTATTGCCGATATCACCTCTATGCCGACGACCTACAACTTTACATACATTCCAGACCCAATACGATCAATGAATCGATTGACAAGTTAAATTGTGACCTATTCACTGTCTCCACTTGGGCGGCCAATTTCGGACTCGCACTTAATCCAAGTAAGACTCAAGCCATAATTATTGGACATAAGCATTTAGTTAACTCCCTTAATAACAGTAATCTTTCAGTTGTTACCCTTAACAACACGCTAATCCCTTATTCATCTGTCGTAAAAAATCTTGGCTTCTTTTTTGATAATAATCTAAGTTGGAATTTTCAAGTTAAAGAAACGATAAAAAAAAATCTGTTCCTCCATTCACTGTTTGAGTCGCTTGAGAAACTTCTTGCCCCAGCAACTAAAACTTACCCTAGTACAAACCTTAGTAATGCCGCACTTCGATTATTGTGACGTTTTGTTAAGTGACCTAAATTCTGAACTGTCAGTCAAGTTACAGCGAGCTCGGAATATGTGCGTCAGATACGTGTGCAACATCCGACGATATGATCACATATCACCGTCCGTCGCAAGTCTCTCGTGGCTCCGACTTAAAGAACGTAGAACTTTACACACTTTGTCTTTACTCTTTCGAATTCTGCACACTTCAACACCGAATTACCTTTCGTCTCGTTTCTCTTATCTATACTCTAACCACGACGTAAATACCAGATCACTTATCTGTGGCACGCTAAGTATACCTCTTCATAGAACATCTTGTTATTCATCATCTTTTACAATATCCACCTCTCGTCAATGGAATTCCTTGTCACAAAGTATTAGGGGCTGCAAGACAACAAACACCTTTAAGAACAGCTTAAAAGATAACCTTATTAGCATTTCACTCCAATCATACTGATTTAAAATATCACTGACTACATTGTTACTTTTTTCTTTAGACATCATCCTGATTGTGCTGTATTTTAATTGTCTCATAATAATCTCTTTCTATTATCTAATATTATTTGAAATATATTAACATTCTATGTATTTTAGTTTAATTCTGCTACACAGTTTATTTCAGTGTTTAATTAATAGTTCATGGTATTTTGTTGTTTAATTTGTAAATAACTCTTGTATACATGTAACTCTCATCTAAATCAAATTGTTGAATTCTTTGTAAGTTCATGCATAGGTATATACACTTTTTGCTGGTTGAGTGGAAGAGAAGGCCTTACGGCCTGAACTCTGCCAGCTAAAATAAATCATTATTATTATTATTATTATTATTATTATTATTATTATTATTATTATTATTATTATTATTTTTAAATATGTTAGTATTCTGTTCTTTAACTTTTTGTTAAATTTTCATTGCTTGTATACTTTGTGACTTGGTAGAGTGTAAGAGAAGGCCCTATAGCCTTAACTCTGCCAGTATAAATAAAGAATTATTATTATTATTATTATTATTATTATTATTATTATTATTATTATTATTACTATTATTATTATATTAAAAGTAATAAAATATTTTGGTCTCACGTAAGCGACGAAGCGAAATTAGTTTCTGCTTCCAGGAATGAACATTTTGTGTATTGGTACACTATGTAATTAAAAATTGAATTATCCACGATGGCTGATGGGTCAGAAGTCGAGTCCTGTAATTGCTAGGTGAACACATACTTGTAATATTTGAGAATGATTAAACCTTTAATTCCTTGAGCTGAAATACTGGGAGTCTTACTCAAACGTTGCCCTCTTGAAGAGATATGGAGGGGGGGAGGATTGCGTAAATTTAGTAGTTATTGTTATATGACGTGCTTTGTAACAACATTTAAAGTTGAAAAAAATTCCGAAGAAGCAGCCAAATCGCTTTCATAATTGGATTTCTTCCAAACTGAATATGCAATATAATTGTCATCTGCGCCGCTACCGGCAGCCGGTATATCACAGTTGGAGGCTTCCGTTGTGGCCCACGAACTTTCTCTATGCCGCTCTTCCTGGTAGCGTAAGGCTCCGTGTCTCAGGCTACACCTCTGACACAGGATGCGGGACCCAAAGGTCGCAATTCGAGCGTGACTGTCGCCCGTGACGAGGTGAGAGACGTGACCGGCCGACACCTTTCATCTGAACAATGTGCTGCGTGTCAAGTCAGGAATATGATCCTAATCCGCCGGGAATTCGGGTCTAACTACTGGCAGTACGGACCTAATATATCGAGAATATGGGCCTCGGCTACCGGGAATAGAGGTCTCGCCTACTGAGACTACGGGCCTCGCCTACTGCGAATACGGGCCTTGCCTACCGGAACTACAGGTCTCACCTACCGGCAATACGGGCCTATCCTACCGGGAATACGGGTCTCACCTACCAGGAATACGGGTCTATCCTACCGGGAATACGGGCCTATCCTACCGGGAATACAGGCCTATCCTACCGAGAATACGAGTCTCACCTACCGGGAATACGTGCCTATCCTACCGGGAATACGAGTCTCACCTACCGGGAATACGGGCCTCGCCTACCGTGAATACAGGCCTATCCTATCGGGAATACAGGCCTCGCCTACCGGTAATACAGGCCTCGACTACCGTGAATACAGGCCTATCCTACCGGGAATGCGGGTCTCACCTACCGGGAATACGAGCCTCGCCTAGGGGGAATACGGGCCTCGTCTACCGGGCATACGGGCCTCGCCTACCATGAATACTGGCCTATCCTACCGGGAATACGGGTCTCACTTACCGGGAATACGGGCCTATCCTACCGGGAATACAGGCCTATCCTACCGAGAATATGGGTCTCACCTACCGGGAATACGTGCCTATCCTACCGGGAATACGAGTCTCACCTACCGGGAATACGTGCCTATCCTACCGGGAATACGAGTCTCACCTACCGGGAATACGGCCTACTGTGAATACAGGCCTATCCTACCGGGAATACGGGCCTCGCCTACCGGTAATACGGGCCTCGACTACCGTGAATGCAGGCCTATCCTACCGGGAATACTGGTCTCACCTACCGGGAATACGAGCCTCGCCAAGGGGGAATACGGGCCTCGTCTGCCGGGAATACGGGCCTCGCCTACCGTGAATACAGGCCTATCCTACCGGGAATACGGGTCTCACCTACCGGAAATACGGGCCTCGCCTACCGGGAATACGGGCCTCGCCTACCGGAAATACGGGTCTCACCTACCGGGAATACGGGCCTATCCTACCGGTAATACGGGCCTCGCCTACCGGAAATACCGGTCTCACCTACCGGGAATACGGGCCTCGCCTACCGTGAATACAGGCCTATCCTACCGGGAATACGACCCTCGCCTAGGGGGAATACGGGCCTCGTCTACCGGGCATACGGGCCTCTCCTACCATGAATACTGGCCTATCCTACCGGGAATACGGGTCTCAGCTACCGGGAATACGGGCCTCGCCTACCGTGAATACAGGCCTATCCTACCGGGAATACGGGTCTCACCTACCGGGAATACGGGCCTATCCTACCGGAAATACAGGCCTATCCTACAGAGAATACGGGTCTCACCTACCGGGAATACGTGCCTATCCTACCGGGAATTCGGGCCTCGCCTACCGGTAATACGGGCCTCGACTACCGTGAATACAGGCCTATCCTACCGGGAATACTGGTCTCACCTACCGGAAATACGAGCCTCGCCTAGGGGGAATACGTGCCTCGTCTACCGGGAATACGGGCCTCGCCTACCATGAATACTGGCCTATCCTACCGGGAATACGAGTCTCACCTACCGGGAATACGGGTCTCACCTACCGGGAATACGGGCCTATCCTACCGGAAATACAGGCCTAACCTACAGAGAATATGGGTCTCACCTACCGGGGATACGTGCCTATCCTACCGAGAATACGAGTCTCACCTACCGGGAATACGTGCCTATCCTACCGGGAATACGAGTCTCACCTACCGGGAATACGGGCCTCGCCTACTGTAAATACAGGCCTATCCTACCGGGAATACGGGCCTCGCCTACCGGTAATACGGGCCTCGACTACCGTGAATACAGGCCTATCCTACCGGGAATACTGGTCTCACCTACCGGAAATACGAGCCTCGCCTAGGGGGAATACGTGCCTCGTCTACCGGGAATACGGGCCTCGCCTACCATGAATACAGGCCTATCCTACCGGGAATACGAGTCTCACCTACCGGGAATACGGGCCTCGCCTACCGTGAATACAGGCCTATCCTACCGGGAATACGGGTCTCACCTACCGGGAATACGGGCCTATCCTACCGGGAATACAGGCCTATCCTACCGAGAATACGGGTCTCACCTACCGGGAATACGAGTCTCACCTACCGGGAATACGTGCCTATCCTACCGGGAATACGAGTCTCACCTACCGGGAATACGGGCCTCGCCTACCGTGAATACAGGCCTATCCTACCGGGAATACGGGCCTCGCCTACCGTTAATACGGGCCTCGACTGCCGTGAATACAGGCCTATCCTACCGGGAATACGGGTTTCACCTATCGGGAATACGAGCCTCGCCTAGGGGGAATACGGGCCTCGTCTACCGGGAATACGGGCCTCGTCTACCGTGAATACAGGCCTATCCTACCGGGAATACGGGTCTCACCTACCGGAAATTCGGGCCTCGCCTACCGGGAATACGGGCCTCGCCTACCGGAAATACGGGTCTCACCTACCGGGAATACGGGCCTATCCTACCGGTAATACGGGCCTCGCCTACCGGAAATACGGGTCTCACCTACCGTGAATACGGGCCTCGCCTACCGTGAATACAGGCCTATTCTACCGGGAATACGGGCCTCGTCTACCGGGAATACGGGCCTCGCCTACCGGGAATACGGGCCTCGCCTACCGGAAATACGAGTCTCACCTACCGGGAATACGGGCCTATCCTACCGGGAATACGGGTCTCACCTACCGGGAATACGGGCCTATACTACCGGGAATACGGGTCTCACCTACCGAAAATACGTGCCTATCACACCGGGAAAATGAGTGTCACCTACCGGGAATACGGGCCTCGCCTGTCGTGAATACAGGCCTATCCTACCGGGAAAACGTGCCTATCCTACCGGGAATACGGGCCTCACCTACCGAGAATACGGGCCTCGCCTACCGGGAATACGGGCCTGGCCTACCGGGAATACTTGCCTGGCCTACCGTGCCTGTGAATACGGACCTAATCTATTGAGAATAAGGATCTAATCTTACGAAGATACGGACTTAATCTGTCGAGAATATGTGCGTAGGCTACCGTCAATACGGGTCTAGCTATCGTGAATACGGATTTTACTTAGCCTATTGTGAATACAGGGCTAACTTATTGTGAATACAAGTCTATTCTACCGTGAAGAGCAGCGGGTTTAACCTACAGAGAAAACGGGCCTAGCCTACACTTAATACGTGTGTAATCTACTGGCAATATGGGCCTAATCTATCCGGAATACGGGTCTATTTACCGCGAATTTTTACCGACCGAGAATACGGCCCTAAACTACCGGAAACACCAGCACAATCTATCGGGAATATTGGACAGTCCAACCCGGAATCCCTACTAGTCAGTTTTATAAGGAATATCAGCAATTTCGATACAAATTTCAGCCCATCTCTCCTAACTATGTGTAGGCCTTCATTTCCTCTGTTAATCTTGAAACGAACAAAATAAGGCACGGTGCCGTGTCGATCCCACGAGACTGGAAAACCAGAGTGTGTTCCTCTAAAACCAGCTTAAGAATTTACTCAAATTATAGAGAAGTTACACATATGCAATGCCATTTCTCCATATGTACACTATAGAATGAAATATCTCTCTAGATAAATATAGAACTGTCACGGAATTAAATCGTCATAAAAATTACAAATTCTCTGATGTAAGTGGCATTCGATGTGGCGCGAAACTTATATTTCTGTTCCGTGTTAGAGATATGGAAATATTAAATGTTTAGAGTTAAAAAAAATTGCTTTTTATCGTTTTCCGGTAGTTTAATATGTGTAAAATGGTAATATAATTTTATTTCTTCTAATTTTAAACTTTTAGACCTATCTTCAGTAAAAATATTGTAGTAATTCTTAATGCAAAAAATGTTATCAATGAATTTTTTTGCCAACCGCTCAGTGGGATTTTAAGTTTATTTAACCGGTTGTATACATAAAAGTGTGTTACATATTATTATGCCCCATTTTTTCTACATTTTTTATCTTTTATAACTTCTGGGAAAAGTGCACCCAAATTTGAGGAATTTAACATTGTAAGATATGGAAGTACAGACTTCCCTTAACATATTTTGGTGCGTTACCAAGAGCAGAACTAGTAATGGAGAATAGCTATTGGTAACTGATCCAACAGATAGTTACCTTTTTCTTGCCTCTCATGGCCTATACGTAGCTCTGAATCTTCAGAAGTTTCTACATTTATTACAAGATACAAAAATTATAATATTTCGCACTTAAAGTTATTTTGATGACATTTTAGGACCTCACACGGTGTTAGTTATTTTATGAAAGTATTCTGATTGCACTTCCAAATATAGTTAATTTTACATAACATTGTACATCCGAATATTTTATAAAATTTTATTGTTTTAAATTGCGCCATATGATCTATCTCTGGTGGTCTTTTTATTATTTTATTGTTTCTTTTTAAATATTATCTAGGATCTTTAAAGTGTTCACTTTTATGATATTTTATGAATCAGCTTGTGGATAATGTATTTGTGTACCTCCTTTTTATTATGACAACGTGTTTTAGTTTTGTGTTAACTTTCAGTTTATTGTATTGTTTTCTTTTTGTTTTTGAAGAATTTTAGATAAGGGAGCAAACAGCCAGAGCAGCTGACGCGCCCTTTTTAAACCCCACTATCTATCTATCTATCTATCTATCTATCTATCTATCTATCTATCTATCTATCTATCTATCTATCTATCTATCTATCTATCTATCTATCTATCTATCTATCTATCTATCTATCTATCTATCTATCTATCTATCTATCTATCTATCTATCTATCTGTCTGTCTGTCTGTCTGTCTGTCTGTCTGTCTGTCTGTCTGTCTGTCTGTCTGTCCGCCCGTCCATCTAGGCTGTCTGTCTGTCTCTCCATCCATCTCCATCCTTCCATCTATCTATCTAGGCTGTCTGTCTGTCTGTCTGTCTGTTAACGTTTAAATCTTCGTTTTGTTTGTTCAATTACTAGTCTCTTTTTCCAAAGCAAATTCTATTAATACTTTAAATTATCACACCAATTTGCAGACTGTAATATCTCTCTGTTTTTGGAAGTAAGTAGCGGCAGCATGCACTTTTCTCTTCTTTTAACACTACAAAATAAAACAGAAACATTGAATTACATTCGAGAAAAAAGGACAAAACTCTTAAAATATTAAGAGAGTAATAACAAAAGTTAGCATTGTTTTAAGTGGGGCAGCAGTTCCCAGAAGGTTAATTTGAAACGTTTCACAATTCGAAAGGAATTTTAATGATATATACGCGCACGATCATCATGATACTACATGAAATGGTTACGATGTTTCTAACGTTTTCTAAACGAATCATCGTGACAACAAAATGATACCTTCTCCGTTTTACCTAGAATCCAAATGTGTTTAGAAATACATGATGAGATGTTACGACTTTATATTTTTTCTATAGACAAAGGTCGCGTACGGAACGAATGTCAGTTTAGGAGAGTGTTAGTTAACATGACATGACGTGAATTAAATGTGGTGGTGATACTTCTTGTGCTTCAAGCAAGTTTGTTAAATTGAGAAGAAGGGCGTAATTCGAATTACGGTGTTTATCCGTAAAATGGCTATATCGTTCTTTGGCGGCATTTCTACCAACCATCACAATGTTATGCCTCTACTCCCAATAGATTACAATAGAGAGGTACTACTGAATTGCGTCCGTCTTCCATCTCACTACTGTGGTTCGAGGACCGGCGAAGGTAACTGCAAGGGTGTTCGCGTTGTCTGACGAATGTTCTGATCTATCCTGTCTTTCGCATAATGGAAGCGAATGTAAAATTTCTGATGTTGAAAGTATCAGTGAAAATGAATTACAAACGGAAAGGTAGAAAACGGAAATGGTTTAACAAACTATGAAAGAATAATCTAGCTAGCGACGACGAAATTACGGCAAAGCTTACACAAGTAGGTAGGAGAAATGGTGAAAGAAGTACAGTAAAATTATTTATTTTTGTCAATGGAGATTGAATATAAGATGCTAATAATATAGGCGTATGCAGTGATATAAAATGTTAGAGTCAGGCTAGCAGTCAGTCATTTAGGAACGACCATATTTCTGACAGGTTAGCAGCAAAACATTTAAGCCAGTTGCTGCCAGAAGAAATATGAGATGTTTACAGAGGAACAAGCCATTTTCCATTGAGGATTTTGGGAAACTGAAATCAAAAACCAACAGGATCCATTTCTTATGTTATATTTGGAGAGGAGGACCATTAAACAACGTCAAATAACTGTAAAACCACAGCACCGAGAATGTTCTTGGGTATACAGTACCTATCATGACTGAGTAGAATTTTTATTCAAGTCCTTTATTCTGTCATTGTTTAAAATATCTAAGAAACGAGTGATAACTGTACAAAACATAGTGAAACTAGGTGATACTGCAATGACAGATATGAGAGGCAAACACTCCAATAGGCCTCACAAGATTCTAGATGTTGTTTATGTTAGGTTATTAGATCACTTTTTTTCTTTGTGATGTATTTAATTTAATTTAATTAATTTATTTATCTAATACTTTACACTTGAGCTACATTAGGCATTGCAGCCCGAAAGAGCAGAAGCTCGTGCTCGGGCGCAGTTCAGATTAGTTATACAAAATATGTCACAACATTAAGAGAGTTCATTGAGCACAATAACATTAATAAGTGGTAAAATACATACAGCATGTAATAATAGGGTCTATATACAAATAGAAAATACAAAAGTACATGAATATTAGAGTATCAATTTTAACTCAATTAACTTAAACAATTAAATAATTAATCTGATTTGTTTCTTAAATCTATGTGTGTTAAGTGTACTTAGCTCAGGGTAAGCTCTAATTAATGCATTATATATTTTGGGTCCAAAATTTCTGCTGTGTTTTAATGCAGCAGTTGTGTGGCATTTGGGAGTATTTAGAAAGAAACTGTAGTTTTGTCTCGTATGGTATTCGTGAGGATCAAATTTAAATTTATTTTGGTTAAAAGTGGTATAGTGTTTGTAAGCCTATATTCTAGGTACTTTTAGTTAAAATGATAACGTGAAATGAGTGGGATTAATTATGTTTAATGTTCTGATAAAAATTTAGTAAACGAACATATTAAATATATATTTTTTGTAATTATCTTCATTATTGTAGTATATACCTATATTTAGCCTTTCCTATAGAAATATAGAAAAGTTAACAATATTGCAATATTTTCAACCTCTTCTATGGAAGAAGGGCGTAATTAAAGAAAATTGAAAGCTTCTTTCTCGTACAATATTTAAACATTAACCATGGAACTCATTGTAATCACAAGAGAACGTATTACCCTACAATATATATGAATAGTGGCATATTCCAGCAAGAGATGCGGGGTACAGATAGTTTTTGTTGATTATCTCAAAACTATGTTTCCTGAGTTACGCCCTTCTTCCAGCTAACCCCTCAATTACTACCCAGAGATCATGGGATAGGGCAATGCGGGTTCCAAGCCAATAACTCAGTACATTAGTAATAATAATAATAATAATAATAATAATAATAATAATAATAATAATAATAATATAATGATTTAATGCAATGATAAATGAAGACAATCTATAAGCCATATTCGAGGTGTTAGTCTTCAAGAGAGGCTAGTATTAGGCGGCAAAACGGAACGTTCAGTGGCTAGGGATTCAGCTTCTGTATCGAATACCATCAGAGGTCAGAGATTTCAAGATAGGAACTTTGTTTGGTTTCATGCATACTAAAAATACATGATAATAATCAGCAAGGACTTTCCTACCAAGTCTCTATTAACAAAGTTGTAGGCCAATAAGTACAATGAAGGACATACATAATATGTTTCTTTCCTTCTTACGCTGCTTAATCTCTCTCTTTTAGTCCGACTTATACAGCACTGCGGGTAGGGGAGGGAGATTAATGCTATATACTAGAGTGACCAGACGTCCTCTTTTGTTATAGACATGTCCTCCTTTTTAAGCCTTTATCCGGGGTCCGGGTGGATTCTAAAAAAATCAAGAAACGTCCTCTTTTCGTAACTTGTATGCCTGATATTTTGAAATTATCTGATTTGACGTCTTTTTCAAGTAACTTGTCTGTAGATAGCAGCAGCATCGACGAAATATACTCTTTACCAACGATCATAACTCTCTTTGATTCCCTTGTTATGTCGTTGCTGACAGGTAGCTAGTAAATCGAGAGATCAAGGTGCGAATGTAAATCTAAAAAGATACAATATTTTCTGTCTAATAATTATACAGTAGTTTCCTTGACTTCCGTATGTAGCTAACTGTAAAATCATTATTATTAAGTTTTTTCATAACTATTTTGTAATAAAATAGATATTAACATTCTTTTAAGTATGATATAAGCCTAAATCTGTACAGTAAATATTTTGTAATAGAATAGATGTTAGTTGAGAGGCCGGAGGGAAAAAGACCTTTGGGGAGGCCGAGACGTAGATGGGAAGATAATATTAAAATGGATTTGAGGGAGGTGGGATATGATGATAGAGACTGGATTAATCTTGCTTAGGATAGGGACCAATGGTGGACTTATGTGAGGGCGGCAATGAACCTGCGGGTGCCTTAAAAGCCAGTAAGTAAGTAAGTAAGAATAGATATTGACTTTATTTAAATTATAATATAGGTCTAAACAGAAATCTAAGTACACATATTTTGTGTCCTCATTTTTCGAACAATGTCCTCCCTTTTGAAGCTTGTGTCCTCTTTCTTATCGATATGAATCTGGTCACCCTACCATACGCTAAACATCTACAGATTGCGTGGCTCCCTGGTCATGAGATCGGCATGACCACCGCAAGATATATCGTAGGACGAATACCCAGTCCCATGGACGGAAGATAAATTTCAATTGCCCACACCGGAAATCAAACTTCGGGCTACTGGTTGGAAAGCGCACACGCTATCCACATAGTCACAGCCGCAGAAGGACATATGTAATGTACGAATGTGTTCACATATTGTTTGTATTTGCGCAAACTGTGGGACAATACTTGTATTAGGGTGTGCCAGGACAAATAATATTCTTAAATTCTAAAGGACGTCGAGGAAGATGAGATGGGTGAAGGAATAATGAGAAAATGAGTTAGAAAGATGTAGATAATTATTTGAACAATAGATACAAGAAGAAGAAGAAGAAGAAGAAGAAGAAGAAGAAGAAGAAGAAAAATAAGAAAAGGGCAAAAGGCAAAAATGAGGAACAGGAGGCTTGGCTTGGCGTTTTGAAATCCGGAACTGAGTTACAGCAGCCCCTTATGCGCCCTATATATGCGATGACTGTTCCTTATTCCAGTTCGACAGGTAGCCCGGGTGGCATTTGTGAATTCGAGACTGATAGGTGGACCATCCTGCCTCAGCCCTGATAGAGCCAGGTCCCATTCCCAGACGAATAGGTACAGCTGGATTCAACGTTATTGGTCCTTGTCCTTGCTTGTTTGGCTAGTGAGCGAGCTGTGTGTTGCGTCATAAGAAAGAAATTTAATCACAAATGTGCATAGGAGGGGAAGAGGAAAGAGGAAGAATAAAAATATCTATGCTCTTAGCTGAGGGACACTCCATGTCAAAAATATGTCATCATGACATTGTTTAGTAGTCAATAGACATAACGGGACGTGTGGAAGAATATTGTTTTAAGACGGAGTGTACCGCGACAAGATAAGAAGAGGTGTTATGACTGTGAGGCCTGACCTATGTGACCCAGCCCGCCAGTAGTGATGAGTAACTCGGTCTTAGTCTATATACTTAGTTTTTGCAAGGGCCAAAATCCTGAATCACGCTGTACCTGATAAGCTTCAGGACCTGGAGCCCCAAACATCAGCGTTGGAAACCCGCACCCCCCAGAACTTTACCTTAGTCCATTTTTAATTATTGCAGACGATAGATGAAGTGAGGGGAGGTGAAGAGGAAGGAAGAATGCCGATAAAGGAAGGAATATGAGGAAAAATTGAATGATGCTGGGTGGGAAGAGGAAGAAAAGGAGGGGGACAATAAAGACGTTGATAACTTGATGGGTGACTATATAAACGCCATCAAATGTTAGAACTTCTTCTGTTTAAAGATGATCTTAAAGCAAGTAATGTGGATAAAAAAGAAGGCATATGAGGAATTGAATGATGATGGGTGGGAAGAAGAAGAAAAGGAGGGAGAAAATAAAGACGTTCATAAGTTGGTGGGTGACGATATAAACGTCACCAAATGTTAGAACTTCTTCCGTTTAAAGATGATCTTAAAGCAAATAATGTGGATAAAAAGAAGAACTATGAGGAATTGAATGATAATGGGTGTGGGAGAGGAAGAAAAGGAGGGGACAATAAAGACGTTGATAACTTGGTGGTTGACGATATAAACGTCACAAAACGTTAGAACTTCTTCCGTTTAAAGATGATCTTAAAGTAAATAATGTGGATAAAAAGGAATATGAGGAATTGAATGTTAATGGGTGGGAAGAGGAAGAAAAGGAGAGGACAATAAAGACATTGATAGCTTGGTGGGTGACGTTATAAACGTCACAAAACGTTAGAACTTCTTCCGTTTAAAGATGATCTTAAAGTAAATAATGTGGATAAAAAGGAATATGAGGAATTGAATGTTAATGGGTGGGAAGAAAAGGAGAGGACAATAAAGACGTTGATAGCTTGGTGGGTGACTATATAAACGTCACAAATTTTAGAACTTCTTCCGTTTAAAGATGATCTTAAGGCAAATAATGTGGATAAAATAGAGCCGAGTGGTGTCAGGAAGAATGCAGTAGGTGCTGTGAGCCGTAGGCCACTCTTGCGCGGAGCGGTCAGGACAGAGTGGGAAGTTGGCCCCATTGACACAGTTCCCATGCCGCGCTATGGGTTCAACTGTGCATACGGATCAGTGAGGCAGCTTTCTCTCGTACTTCGACAATGCCATCATCACACCTCACTCGATTTCCTTTGAACTCATCGATTCATGTAATCTTTAATCTCCAGCCGTGATTTCACTCCGATTGTACTGTAATTTACTGACCAACTGCCATCAACGAGCAGTTTACATTCGTGTTGGACATGTTTCCTCTTGGGCAAGGTAGGGTTTCGAATAAATTATTGCTTTCAAGTTGATTACAGAATTACTTCTAAAAGTCTTGTCGTTGTCCGTGTCTCGTAAAGTTTAAGGTCGTCGACGATCTACCGAAACGACCGTCGTTCAATGCAACCGCAGTGGAAATAAGTGGCCACTATTTTTTTTCTATTTTCTATTTTCTTTCCATGCTGTCTGTTTTAATTTCTCATCTCTTCCCTTTTGCTTTTCATCTTTTTAATCTGCCTTTTCTGCATCTACGAGTACATCTGACTTGGGTATCACGCTGCTGGTAACCCGGTCTGATTCCCGGTGGATCCAAGTAAAATTGCGGCGAACAAAAACAGTGTTTGGTGGTAGTTATCGCGGGGTAGCGTCTCGTGTTTGTTCAGTGTTTGTAACCCTTAAGACAGTAAATAAATAAGCTGGAAAAATCGTAACGATATTCATCCCGGATGTTCTTCACTCATCCATGAAGGGCCGATGTTACGATGAACCTCGATTCTTCTTCCTTCTGTACAGTAGTGGCAAAAAACCTGACCGACCCTTGTAGCTGATTTCAGAGCCTTGTTCACTCCAGAGCACGATAGACTGATAACTAAGACTTTCGTGGTTCGAATCCTGCCTGGGAAGGAAACTTTTTTGTTCCATATTCAAATTTATTCCCAATACGTTTCGATTGCAGCGATATTTTGCTAATTAATTAACTTATTACTCCCAGAACATGAATTTTACTAGCAATAAATAGGCCTATCCTTTACTGAAATCCTTCATTATACAATTTTTGTCATACAAAAATATCCTAGGATTGCAAGTGGATGAAATGTTGTGTATATTCATGTGTATACATATAGGTTACAGTGTATGTATGTATGTATGTATGTATGTATGTATGTATGTATGTATGTATGTATGTATGTATGTATGTATGTATGTATGTGTTTATGTATGTATGTATGTATGTACTTATTGGCTTTTAAGGAACCCGTAGGTTCATTGCCGCCCTCACATAACCTCGCCATTGGTCCCTATCCTGAGCAAGATTAATCCAGTCCCTACCATCATATCCCACCTCCCTCAAATCCATTTTAATATTATCTTCCCATCTACGTATCGACCTCCCCAAAGATCTTTTCCCCCTCTGGCCTCCCAACTAACACTCTATATGCATTTCTGGATTCGCCCATACGTGCTAATGCCCTGCCGATCTCAAACGTCTGGATTTAATGTTCCTAATTATGTAAGGTGAAGGATACAATGCGTGCAGCTCTTCGTTATGTAACTTTCTCCATTCTCCTGTAACTTCATCCCTCTTAGCCCCAAATATTTTCCTAAGCACCTTATTCTCAAAAACCCTCAATCTCTGTTCCTCTCTCAAAGTGAGAGTCCAAGTTTCACAGCCAAACAGAACAACCGGTAATATAACTGTTTTATAAATTCTAACTTTCAGATTTTTTGACAGCAGACTAGATGACAAAAGCTTCTCAATCGAATAATAACAGGCATTTCCCATATTTATTCTGTGTTTAATTTCCTCCCTAGTGTCATTTACATTTGTTACTGTTGCTCCAAGATATTTGAATTTTTCCACCTCTTCGAAGGATAAATCTCCAACTTTTATAGTTCCATTTCGTACAATATTCTGATCACGAGACATAATCATATACTTAGTCTTTTCGGGATTTACTTCCAACCCTATCTCTTTACTTGCTTCAAGTAGAATTTCCGCGTTTTTCCTAATATGTCTTTTTGGGATTTACTTCCCAGCATTATCGCTTTACTTGTTTCAACTAAAATTTCTGTGTTTTCCCTAATCGTTTGTGGATTTTCTCCTAACATATTCACGTCATCCGCATAGACAAGAAGCTGATGTAACCCGTTCAATTCCAAACCCTCTGTGTTATCCTGAACTTTCTTAATGGCATATTCTAGAGCGAAGTTAAAAAGTAAAGGTGATAGTGCATCTCCCTGCTTTAGCCCGCAGTGAATTGGAAAAGCATCAGATAGAAACTGGCCTATACGGACTCTGCTGTAAGTTTCACTGAGACACATTTTAATTAATCGAACTAGTTTCTTGGGAATACCAAATTCAATAAGAATATTATATAAAACTTCTCTCTTAACCGAGTCATAGGCCTACGCCTTTTTGAAATCTATGAATAACTGATGTACTGTACTCTTATACTCCCATTTTTTCTCCAATATCTGTCGAATACAAAAAATCTGATCAATAGTCGATCTATTACGCCTGAAACCACACTGATGATCCCCAATAATTTAATCTACATATGGAGTTAATCTTCTCAAAAGGATATTCGAAAAAATTTTGTATGACGTCAACAAAAGTGATATTCCTCGAAAGTTGCTACAGTTAGTCTTGTCCCCCTTCTTAAATATAGGTACGATTATGGACTCCTTCCATTGTTCTGGTACAATTTCCTTTTCCCAAATAGCAAGTACAAGTTTATAAATTTCGCTAGATAATACACTTCCACCCTCTTGTATTAATTCTGCTGGAATTTGATCAATACCTGGAGACTTGTACTTCTTTCAGATTTTCATGTATGTATGTATTTTTTTAAATTTAGTACACATAATCGGCATGCTCCGTTACTCGTGGGTAAGACTACATGCCTATCTAAACATTTAACAGTCATTATTAAATACTTAGCCTAGCCTAACATATCCTTTCGTCATCTACAGTATATATGATTCAGTTTCTCAAAGTCTATTGAATTTACAAATTGTATGAAACTGTTGCTATAGTTCTTTATTAACCTATTTTTCGACACTGGCCAGTTTTTCCGTTTTAGAACACTATTCACTAGTTTCTCTCTTTCACTCGACATCACTCGGCATTCGTAGAGGATGTGGTCCACTGTCTGGTTCCCTCTGTTGCAGGGGCACATTGGAGAATTTACTATCTTGAAGCGGTGGAGATATGATCTTGTTTTGTCGTGTCCTGTGTCTATTGCAGTGAACTTTGGTGTGGGCCTGATGTTTGTTTTTAATCTGTCATTGATGATTGGGAAGAACTGCTTGGTTTCTGCTCCTTTTGTTGTCTGGTTCCATTGCAGTTACCACTTTCCTGTTCTCTCTACTTTTATGCGGTGTATGTAATGTATGTATGTATGTATGTGAAAATTATGGTTTATTTGACGACGCTCGCAACTGCAGAGGTTATATCAGCGTCGCCGGTGTGCCAGAATTTTGTCCCGCAGGAGCTCTTTTACATGCCAGTAAATCTACTCACATGAGCCTGTCGCATTTAAGTGTGCCATCGACCTGGACCGGGATTGAACCCGCAATCTCAAGCACAGAAGGCCAGCGCTATACCAACTACGCTACCCAGGCCGACTATGTATGTATGTATGCATGTATGTATGTATGTATGTATGTATGTATGTATGTATTGTTTAAAAAGTGTCTTTATCCTGACAAGCAAACATTCTGATGGGGCAAATAAAAAAGTTATTTTGTATCCTTGTGTCGTAGAAGTCAGCCGCCTTGGATCGGAACCAGCGTTTGACAGCCGTCTGCACCTCTCTGTCGATCCCATGATACCATATGACGTATGTCTCAATTCAGGTTGAGAATTTGTTGAAAAATAGCTCAACAGTTGCTGTGTTTGTTCAATAAATTTTTCCAATGAAATTGTGTTTCCTTTCTGTTAACGGTCTGGTCACTAAGGCTCGGATAAAGTAGCCAGGAATATCGTCCATTCACGCGCAGTGTTGATTAAGACGCCTATGGAAGGGAGGTATTCAATTTTCACCACAGGAGTTAAACCTGAGTCTTTTGAATTTGCAGACGGAAACGCTGTCACTTGGGACTCATAGAATGACTCCTATTCTTCTCGTAAAATCAAATGTACAGTCTTAAAAAAATTGTCGCACAGATACTTTATTAAGTCGCAGAAAGGAGGCAGTGCGCATGATCAGAGGACGGGCGACCTGGGTCGCAAGAGGAGGATTAATTGAGGTAATAAAATTAGTTTTGTTTCGTTGTATATCTGATCATGCGCACTGCCTCATTTCTGGGACTTGTAAAGTACTGTATCTGTGCGACAAAAGCTTTTTTTTCTAAGGCTGTACCTAGTTTGTAAATACGGCAAAACATGCCGGAAACAATGACTCGCCGTTGTCTGAGGTTGGTGCACACGGTTGCATAAGAAGAAGGTACTCGATCTGGTAACGACAGCGAAAGCTGCGTAATCCGTCGTCACGTTCAAGATCCATGCTTGCACTTTTCGAGTCACCCAGCCGTGGGGCCGTAATTACGCGGTGCGGTGCTCCGACCCCACAAAGTCAGCATGTTCTGGAGGTTTATATTTAATGCAGCCGCAATGTCAGTGCGCAGCTTGCAGTCACCTCATCTCAGTTCGCCTTGTCAAATGTGTCGCCAGCAAATACAACCAAAGATTAAGAGGTGTGACGACCGTATTCTCCACATGTAATATTTTTCAATATAATATCTGAAAAGTTGCTCATAAAGTAACAACAAAACTTATATATTTCACATATATATCCCAAGAACAATGTCTGAAATGTTACTTATAGCCTAAACATTAACTGTCTTACTAATGAACCGTGTATAGTTTTTATGCGAGACTTATGCAGCGTTGAGATAGAAAACGTTACTAATAAACCATGCATAAGCGATGGATGTATAAACAGTCTGTAACTATAAAATGGGAATTGCTTTGCAGTAGTTATATACACGAAACCCCTTGTTTAAGCGTTGTATATAGGGAAAAAATGGCCGCCCCTCTAACAGCTGTTCGTATCGACTGTCATTTTATGATGATGGTTAGCTTGTAACCACAGAAGAACAAACCAAAGATCATAGAATTATTAGAATAATATTGCTGTAGCTTGTACTCTTTGACCAAAATGTAGTGTGGTAATCGATTAGAGCCAGTTGTACTATCGATATTTAACACGCCACACTAGAGCGCTCTGCCGGATGCAATAGAGAACCTCAGATATTCTATTACCTTTCGTAATGAAATAATGACGAAACTATGACTTAGCTGTGTAACAGTTATACTGTTATACACGATGTATGTAGTTATTATTAGTAAGGAATTTACACACGGCTTATAAACGAGCTACTCATTGTATAAGACAGTTAAACGTCTGTATATAGAGTTTTTATTAGTAAGACCGTAAAAAAATTATGTTCTGTACATATAATATTCTCCAAGAATATCTGAAAAGTTACATGAAGTCAGAAAAAACTAATATTTTACAAGAATAATACTGAAAAGCTGTTTATTAAAAGTGACTTACTTACTTACAAATGACTTTTAAGGAACCCACAGATTCATTGCCGCCCAAACATAAGCCCGCCATCGGTCCCTATCTGTGCAAGATTAATCCAGTCTCCATCATCATATCCCACCTCCCTCAAATTCATTTTTATATTATCCTCCCACCTACGTCTCCTCCTCCTCTAAGGTCTTTTCTCCTCCGGCCTACCAACTAACACTCTACTGTACATACATTTCTGGATTCGCCCATACGTACTACATGGCCTGCCCATCTCAAACGTCTGGATTTAATATTCCTAATTATGTCAAGTGAAGAATGCAATGCGTGCAGTTCTGCATTGTGCAACTTTCTCCATTGTCCTGTAACTTCATCCCTCTTAGCCCCAAATATTTTCCTAAGAACCTTATTCTCAAACACCCTTAATCTCTGTTCCTCTCTCAAAGTGAGAGTTCAAGTTTCACAACCATACAGGGCAACTGGTAATATAACTGTTTTATAAATTCTAACTTTCAGATTTTTTGGCAGCAGAATAGATGGCAAAAGCTTCTCAACCGAATAATAACACGCATATCCCATATTTATCCTGCGTTTAATTTCCTCCCGAGTGTCATTTATATTTGTTACTGTTGCTCCAAGATATTTGAATTTTTCCACCTCTTCGAAGGACAAAGCTTCAATTCTTATATTTTCACTGCGTAGAATATTCTGGTCACGAGACATAATAATAATAATAATGATAATAATAATAATAATAATAATAATAATAATAATAATAATAATAATAATAATAATAATAGGGATGGTGTTGATTGTAATATTTTCCTACATGGAGTTCTCTTTTACCCGGCGGTCTTGACGTGTTGTTAACCATCCGTCACGACAACGAAGAATTGTCATCAGGTGTGAAAGAATGCAGTGCGTCATAACGTCATGGATGCAGTAAAAGTCGTATTTATTTGCGTGATAACAATAATTGCTTGTTTGCCCGTGGCTCCTTTATATTGTATTGAACGAGCCGCCACTGTTGAGATGAGCGCGAGTGCGGCACGCCTATTCTGTGCTGGGTTCAGAAGGCCAACCGAAGGCGAAGAGGCCTTACAATAACGCCTGAACGGACCGGGGGTGTAATTCTCGCAGGTGATTTGTGGCGGACCGCAATTTTGTGGGAAGATGAGTTGTTAACATTTAATGAGAGCTGTGCAGTCAAGGCCGCCGTGTCAAATGTCAGACCACGGATCTTGGCGCTACCTGACGCCGCGCCGCGCCGATCCCAGCTCAACCGCGAATGAGAGCATGACGCATGCGCGAACCGACCGCATGCAGATGTGTTAACGTGGAGTTCTGTTCTTCACTCTAAGACTAGTTTCCGAGCTACAATTAATTATTCAGTCTCTAATTTAATAATGAATCCAAGTACCTTATTATTGTTGTGAGATTTAATCGATTAATCGATCAGATTAATCAACCAATGTCTCTTATAAGATTAAACGATCAAAATTATTTAATCGAATAATCTAGTCGATTAAAATTAAACGGTTGTACTTGATATTAGTTATTATTTTGTTACTGTAAATTCAGAGTAAAAATTCCAACAATATCTCTCAGAAATTGCTTACTGTACTCCAACCACGAGAAAGTCTTTGGGGACTGAGACGAAGCGGGGTAATGCTGTGAATGAATGTTGATGTCATAAGGTGTCATAAGGTCACACACGTGGCTACTCGTATCTGCATTGGCTAACTCTCACAGCACAAACAATAACATTGATACTCACACATATTGATACTACCCTAGTTACAAAATTAGATCACTGTTAATCTCCTGGTCTTATAATCTCTCCATACAGGAAATAACATATTCAGGAGAGCGCATGGTTTTTAAACTGACGTTATAACGGTAATATTATCTATCTACTTCGCTCCAATAGATGACGCAATACTAAGCACATTCCTTTCACGGTTGATCTCCTGGTTGGAGAACAGTACTTCAAACACGATAATACCGTTATTTTGTAACTGCAAACATAGGCGGAGAGAGAACCGTTTCCCTATATAACCAGATTATGGGGGACATCATTTATCTTCTCTCCCCATTATAGCTTGACCTTGGTACAGTATATCAGAATATGATCATTTAATAAAGGTACTGCAAAATAAAGTAAAATTGTAACGAAATATACAGAAAATTTTACTTTCTTTTGCCTCTTGTAAGGAAGAGGAACTCGAAGGCTTGCACTGCAGCCTGAGGCTTATTGTGCCTATCACTCCTATTCCGTGAATGATTGGATAGCCGAACGTCCGCGCTCTAGTGCAAGTATAGCACGCCACACCGTGAATTTAACCCGGGCTATTGTATGGATGATGATACGTGAATTAATGATGGCGAAATGAGTCCGAGGTCCAACATCTGAAATTACTCAGCAATTCTGATTCAATTGGTTGAGGATAAACCCCAACCAAGTAACTTGTCCAAACCGCTCGTTCCATGGTCAGACGTGCTAACCATTACTCCACAGCGGTGGACCAGTTTTGCATTTACTTTATCTGTTTATTTAAAAGAGCAAGATGTCATATGAAATGTGAATTCTAATTATTTTATTTAATCTCGTCTTTAAGTTTAACTGGGATCACTTTTCTTTTTTCTGCATTGTTATGCAGTATGTTATTCATATTTCTTCAAGTGACTGCTAGAACACCTGCAGAGTTCTAACACATCAGTACAGGCTGTTAAAAAAAACACATTATAGTGCTTCGATTCCTCAAATGAGGTATAGAAATTCTTATACATTAAAAAATTTAAAATAAATATTATAGTCCAGACACATGGTCTAAGGACAATAATTTGTCAATTTAAGCAAAGAAACTTAATCATAAACAAAAACAAGACACATCTTTTGAACTCAATATTTTCTAATGTTAATAGAAAAAAAAAGAGTTCAGTCAAGTTTGGGGGGGGGCAGCGCCCCCCCCATTTCCCCCCATAACTCCCCCTATGACTGCAAAGCATGTAGCAGGTAGCATAGGACAAATCTTTGCACAAACACTTCAGAAATAGATTAAGATATGAGGACAGTGACCTGGGCTACTCGTATTGACAGTTGAAACACAATGCCAAACCTTTATTAAGTTTGTCAGCTCGTCTTCCTAGCATATGAAATACATACGCTTCTGGAATTCGCCCCCCTCATCCCTTAGCCATGGCTGCACTGTGTGCAAGTGAGAGGGTAACTATCTTCTTCTCTTTCTAAAATGTTGTAATCCGATTACAATTGGGGCCAGCCTGCTATTCTGTTGCAGTTTCTTTACTGACTTTCTAGATGAAACTTGTGTGTTTAGTTTGGTAAAGAAAAAACAGGTTTCTGTGGTCTATGTAAAAAGTGAAAACTCTATTATGTCATAGGCTTATGAGAATTTGTGAACTAAACTCGGTGAAACGTTTAGATTTATATTGAACAACCATGGAGAAGTGCTTGATAGAAAAAAAATCGTGTTTAGTGATGCGGGAAACATTGTTACTAAACGTAGAGCAGCACTTAATTCGGAGCATGTTAATGCACTCATGTTTAAAATCATGGATGAAGCAGTTTTAACTAGGTGAGTCTTCATACTTTTTGTTATTTATGTTTGTCTTAAAAATGTCTGGAGAATTGACGCAATAAATTATGAGTGTACATAATAAATATGTTAGTAAATAACTAAAATAATATTGTTTTTTAATGCGATACAATATATACATATATAGCCTACTATATCTTACGCTTATTACCAAACATAAATTAAATTTAACAATAATTGTGTATTGCAGTACGTATATTAAAATTTGTTCAAATCGATCAATGATCGATTAATATGTCGATTAATCGATTAAATATTTTGATCGATTGACGCACTCGGCCTGGTTGGCGAGTTGGTATAGCGCTGGCCTTCTGTGTCCAAGGTTGCGAGTTCGGTCACGGCCCAGGTCGATGGCATTTAAGTTTACTTAAATGCGACAGGCTCATGTCAGTAGATTTACTGGCATGTAGAAGAACTCCTGCTGGACAAAATTCCGGCACATCCGGCGACGCTGATATGACCTCTGCAGTTGCGTGCGTCGTTAAATAAAACATAACACACAGACACACACACACACACACACATATATATATATACATATATATATATATATATATATATATATATATATATATATATATATATATAGAAAGAAATCGGTGTCACGAAGATGACACAATATATATCTTCTCATAACTTTTACTCTTTTCGCAACAATTCTATCATTCTATTTTATTGCTAATGATTAGATCCCTAATTTATATGCATTTATGAAGCATAAAATTTATCCACAAAATACTAAAATATGAACTATAATATGCAACATGAATTTATAAAAATATCAGTTCCTAAATGTTTATAATTTAAACGGAGTAAAAAGATGACAGTTTTTTTAAACCTCAGTGCATGCACAATTTGTTGAAACTTAAGTAAAATATTGCACATTGCAATAAAACACAGTTAAGTAACTAGAGTTGCACTATGTTACAGAAATATAAAATGCCTACCTTTTATTCACATCAAATTTGATAATCGACAAAATAACCCGCATAAATGTAATTTTCCTACGCCTACCAGAAAACAGATTTTTATACTTGAGAATAACCTCTTCACATCAATCAAGAGGCATAAAATCACAGGAGCGGACTGGCCATTCAATTGACCTCCCCTTCCGATAGAACGCCCGGGATATGTGAGATTTAGAAAGTCTGGTACAGCAAGAGTATAGTGTGCTGTTGCATCCATATCTGTTGATTGCAAGTTTAGTGACAAGTTTTCTAACAACTCTGGAAAATATTGTTACGAAACGTTGTTGAAAATCTCCTCATCTAAACGTAGTAGTAGGAGGAGCTAAGGTGCAAAGAATGATTACATTCACAGTGTAGTTCCTCACATTATAGGCTTGTACTGAGTGACGATTACTTAGGAGACCACAGGTTCCTATTCCAAGAAATTCATATTTCGATCTCTCTAGAAGCTCCTTCAATTTGAGCAAAACTATTTGAATTACCCAGTATAATCCCCCGACTCACAACCTAGTGACTTTCATCTTGTTTCTCCTTGTGAAAACAAGTTTCAAGAGCATGTTTTGTTCAATACGCTAAGGTGTCATAGCTACAATGCAAACCCTTTCATCGCTTCAGGAAAAGTTTTCTTTTTTTTTTTTTTTTCGAACGCAGAATCTCATTGCCTGCATACTGACAATCTCACTTATCCACTTTATGAAGTGTCTTCCAAGATGCACTGCTAGCTACTGGAGAGTCAGCAGTGTTGCCAATTGGCTCTCACTGAATCCCGCTAGACGGAACTTACATATAAGCTATTTTCAAGCGAAAAAAAGTTACATTTTCACAAAATGCTTTAAAATCAATATTGTCAATATAGTCTATAATATTTACAACTCCCAACTTTCTTGATGAAGCTGTCCACTCCTGAATGAGTAAGACTTGTTTTCAAGTAAGGTGTAGGGTAAAGTTGCCTATTTCCGTGATACCCCTAATCCCGTGATACGTTTTTTAAACTGAATGTCAGTCAAAGCTTTGCCGTTCGACCATAGCGCCAGACATCTTTATAGAAAGAGTGCATCTTTCGCCTACTTTTGAGACATCGGTGAACTTCACAGCAAGATATCCAACCCCGTGACATTCAGTGAAAAAGACGTATCACGGAATTAGGAGTATCACAAAATTAGGCAACTTTACCCTACTGCCTAATAATAGATGTAAGGTAAAAGGTAAAGGTATCCCCGTAACATGCCATGAAGGCACTTGGGGGGCATGGAAGTAGAGCCCCACGCTTTCCATGACCTCGGCACTAGAATGAGGTGGTGTGGTCGGCACCACGCCCTGACCGCCTTTTACCCCCGGGAAAGACCCGGTACTCAATTTTATAGGAGGCTGAGTGAACTTCGGGGCCGTTCTGAAAGTTTGGCAATGAGAAAATATCCTGTCACCACCTGGGATCGAACCCCGGACCTCTAATAATAATAGATGTACAGCTGTCAAAAGAAAAAATGGCCGCTCTCCTGAAACAAAGTTCCCTTCGGGTATCTTCGCTACAATTCGGAGACAGGCGATGTTACATGTTGTTGGACCACGTTGCCTGATATCTACAGTTATAATTGAAGTATTCTGTGTGTTATTCGATAGCGTAATGGTAGCGTTCAGGCCTCTTATTCATGAGGTCCTGCGTTCGCCTACAACCTCGTGCTTTTTATGTTTTTTTCTTTCTGTTTTTGAGAGAGACAAACTATACATAATGGCTCCTTTCTCTTTTACGATTATTTTAGTAATTAACATCAGGTTCATTAATATATTATGCCATGACTTTATCATGATATTGTGGCTGCAAATGGAAAGAAAAAAGATTTTATTCTCAATAAAAATATCTTTCGTGGCATAAATAAAACAAATTTACTGGCGTCGGCCTTAAAACATTCAAACAATTAAGCGTTCAAAAAACAAAACAAAAAGCCACAATTCAATATTTAGTCTATCTTCCTCTTATCTCGATCATCTTGCAGTCGAGTGGGCATGGAATTGACTAGTCTTTGCAAATAGCGACTGTTCTTAGACACGATATTCCATTCTGAACATACATACATAAGTGTTCTGTCCATGGGCAGGTCTTTCATTGCAAACCCAGCAATCTCCAATCTTTCCTATTTTCTGCCTTCCTCTTAGTCTCAGCATATGATCCACATATCCTAATGTCGTCTATTATTCTTTTCAACCAGAGACCCAACCAATTCCTTTTTCTCTTTCTAATCAGTTTCAGCATCATTCTTTCTTCACTCACTTTTTCAAACACAATTTTATTTCTTATTCTGTCTGTACACTTCACACGCACCGTTTTTCTCCACATCCACATTTCAAATGCTTCAATTCGTTTCTCTTCATTTCGTCGTAATGTCCATGTTCCTTCCCCATACAATGCGACACTCCACATAACGCACTTCACTAGTCTCTTCCTTAGTTCTTTTTCCAGAGGTCCGCAGAAGATCCTTCTTCTTCTATTAAAAGCTTCCTTTGTTCATGTTTGCAGTTTTTCTTGGGAAGGATAGGCCTAAATGCGGTAACATCCCGTTGCTTTCCGCACACCACTATTTCTTTCGCATCTTATTAAATTTCAGGGGGCCCAAGTGTGGAGAGGAGGAGAGTGTATTTGAACAATTGGGCCCTCCGGACTTCACCGAAAGTCACGGCAAGGGTTAAATATTAATTCTATCAGGATGTTTGACCCGATCAGAGACCGGGAAATCTCAATTAGCCTTTGCCCCCCGCATCCTGGACTAGCTTCTACGAATCATCAGAAAATCTTAGAGTGTGATTGGGCCAATTTTTCAGAAAATGTTTCCACAGTTTGCCCTCGTAGCTCAGCGGACGAACGTCGGAATTTAGATGTCATCGTCTCAGGTTCAATTCCTCGTTACTCCTTTTCATTTTATTGTGGTTCAAGATAGTATAATGTAATAATACAAAAAGAAAAACTAATACCAGTATTATGCAACTGGATTTTTCTAAACCTAATATTAAATTTATGTTATTTATATCGCTAAAGAACGATTACAATATAAATAACTAGAATATTATTTATACAGTATCACTAAAGAACGATAATAGAATATAAATGATAAATATCGGTTTGTTTAATTAATATAATATATTATATAATACGTATTTAATTATCTAAATAAAATAATCTATTTTACAAAGAAAGATGGTTATTTGTGTTATAATAATTACTTACATAAATACAGATTATTTATATTGCGAAAGAACAATAACAATATAAATAACTTGAATATTATTTTATAATGCTAATGAAGGAAAACAGAATATAAATGATAACTTGAATATTATTTATATCGCTAAAGAACGATAACAATATAAAAAACGTAAATGTTATTCATATCGGAATATCACAGATTTATTACAGATGTATTTAAGAAATTGTAGAAGAATAGTAATTAGTAGTCTAACAGTGTCCTATTTATTCTTCTTGGAGCCAAATTTGCAACTTTTAAAAGTGTGGTTACTATGTTGAAGTGTATGTGTTGCAACGGATGCTTGATTTGTTATGTATGTGAGTCAGTTATGGTATGCTTGATGTCGTTGCAATGTCGTAATTATAGTTTGATTGTATTTGTGTGACTATTGTGTATTAATTTATTATGTATAGTACGGAAAGCTGCAGATTTGTGTAATAGAAGTGTTATGTATGTGTGTTGTTAATGTTTTTGTATGTTTCAAATTGATAACTGATATTTGTTTTGCAATCGGAATGCCTGATTTACGGATTGTTTATGTTTTGTTTACATCGCGTAAGCTAATTTAATTTTCTTTTCCATTTCTCTTTATGCTCATCTTTTTTTGTGTATAAAACTATAGCCCTAACATACATATGTAAAATAGGGCTAACCCCCATTGGAGATACAATAATAATAATTATTATTCATATCGTTATAAAACGATAACAGAATATAAATCATGACTTGAATGTTATTCATAACTCTAAAGAACGATAACAAAATATAAATAACGTGATATCCATAAAGAACGATAACTGGATATACTGTAAATGATAATTTGAATATCATTTACATCGCTAAAGAACGATTAAAAAATAAAATGAAAACTTGAAGAAAGCCCGAACCCACAACCTTTGAATCATTAAACATGCACTCTACCGCTGGTCTACGAGGGGCAGATATGGAACAGTTTCATAGTTCCGGAACTGCTTGTACAAGCACATGCATAGTGTAAGATCGCCGCGACCCGAAGTGGACTTTGAAAATATTCGCTGTTCACGAGTGCGGCCACTTTTTTTTTTTTTTTTTGACAACTGTACATATCAGCCAGAACCTTAGTCAGAGGCAGTAGAAACATGAGACCTAATATTATTATTATTACTTACTTACAAAGGGCTTTTAAGGAACCCGAAGATTCATTGCCGCCCTCACATAAGCCCGCCATCGATCCCTATCCTGTGCAAGATTAATCCAATCTCTATCATCATAGCCCACCTCCCCCAAATCCATTTTAATATTCTCCCATCTACGTCTCTGCCTCCCCAAAGGTCTTTTGCCTCCGGTCTCCCAACTAACTGTCTATATGCATTTCTGGATTCGCCCATAGGCCTACGTGCTACATGCCCTGCCCATCTCAAACGTCTGGTTTTAATATTCCTAATTATGTCAGGTGAAAAATACAATGCATGCAGTTCTGCGTTGTGTAACTTTCTCCATTCTCCTGTAACCTCATCCCTCTTAGCCCCAAATATTTTCCTAAGCACCTTATTCTCAAATACCCTTAACCTATGTTCCTCTCTCAAAGTGAGAGTCCAAGTTTCACAACCATACAGAACAACCGGTAATATAACTGTTTTATAAATTCTAACTTTCAGATTTTTTGACAGCAGACTGGATGAAAAGCTTCTGAACCGAATAATAACAGGCATTTCCCATATTTATTCTGCGTTTAATTTCCTCCCGAGTCTCATTTATATTTGTTACTGTTGCTCCTGAATATTTGAATTTTTCAATCTCTTCGAAAGATAAATCTCCAATTTTTATGTTTCCATTTCGTACAATATTCTGGTTACGAGACATAATCATATACAGTACTTTGTCTTTTAGGGTTTTACTTACAAACCTATCATTTTACTTGCTTCAAGTAAAATTTCTGTGTTTTCCCTAATCGTTTGTGAATTTTCTCCTAACATATTCACGTCATCCACATAGACAAGACGCTGATGTAACCCGTTCAATTCCAAACCCTCTCTGTTATCCTGAACTTTCCTAATGGCATATTCTAGAGAGAAGTTAAAACGTAAAGGTGATAATGTATCTCCTTGCTTTAGCCCTCAGTGAGTTGGAAAAGCATCAGATAGACTATTATTATTATTATTATTATTATTATTATTATTATTATTATTATTATTATTATTATTATTATTATTATTATTATTATTATTATAGTCTATTTAAATATAGCATAATATGGAAACAGAATTCGTGAGTTCGTGAGTTCGATTTGCTTCTCTTAAAAAGCCCCCTTCCATTGTTTCAGTATGAGGTGTGGCAACAAGAAGTAGAGAATTAATTTCTCAATGTCATTCGTCTATTGTTTTCTCATAAATAAGCGCTTCCGAGATACTTGAACAACGTTAACGAAAGGAAGTTTATAGGACACTGTAATATATTTCATTGACATGATCCAGTTGTAGATTGATTTGATAATGGCAGGGTTGTTCTCACGATAACAATATTGCAGATAACCACAGCACGTTTCAATTCGTACTTTTGTTTTGTGTTTTCGCGGTTAGTTCTTCCCATGACCTATATTACAACAAGTTTAATAATATTTTAATCATTTCACAACGTACGAGTCCAATAATTTGTACTCGAAGGATCATATTTTAATTTTCTTCTGATTTACCACTTTCACGACCACACCATAATTATCACCACCACTACCATCATCATCATCGTCATCGTCGTCATCATCATCATCATCATCATCATCATCACTACGACAACCACTAACCACCATCACTATTACCACAATCACAATCACCTCTATCATAATAATAGTAGTGACAATAGCAGTAGCAGTAGGAGTAGTTGTTTTAGTAGTAGTTGTTTTAGTAGTAGTAGTAGTAGTAGTTGTTTTTGTTTTAGTATTAGTAGCTGTTTTTGTTTTAGTAGTAGTACTTGTTTTTGTTTTAGTAGTCGTTTTTGTTTGAGTAGTAGTAGTAGTAGTAGTAGTTGTTGTTTTTGTTTGAGTAGTAGTTGTTGTTTTTGTTTGAATAGTAGTAGTTGTTTTTGTTTCAGTAGTAGTAGTAGTAGTAGTAGTAGTAGTAGTAGTAGTAGTAGAAGATCATCATAAGTAGCACCACCACTGATAAAATCTCGAACTACGGAATAGCGGGAGAAGTTATCTAGAAAGATCAGATCTAATAACATCAGATCATGTACTAATGCATCAACATCTGGTAAAATTGGATTACACATCTGCGGCAATGTTATCTTAATTGCTATTGGCCAAATACAGATAGCAGGAATTTACTTATGGTGGATAGTTGGACTTCGTTTAACAATGAACAAGTGCGAACAACAACTACTCCGGCTGGGAAGTCAGTGGAAGTCCGACAAATTCAAAAAGTAACTACCGGTATGATTCAACTGCTGGACGTATTCTTCTTTCAGACAACACAAAACATATTGGAGGACTATTTCGGATTATGACGACCATTTTCATTCAAAACTTAATGACAGAGATACCATTGTCACTCTGCATTCATTTCTCTACAATCAATTACAGTCACCGCGATTCAAAGACATGACTCGATATGCATTTTATAAATCAGGATACAGTAATGATCTCATTGAATGGTTTGAAGTGCCGAAGCAGTATGCTTTTCCCATACCAGGAGTTAACTTTTGCGACATGGTGCACTGAAAAGTTCTGTTTTGATCACTTTATGAATGCTGATGACTTGCACTTTGCGCACTGCAGCATTTTTATTCATTAAGAATGATAAATCAGCAAATATGTTCATATATATTGATGTCTTTGAAGTTCACACTTCGAATTTATACCTCCATTTCTCATGACCATTAGCAGCTAAATGGTATATCAATAAACTCTACCAATGCATACTATGTTTCAGTATGTGTTTCATTCTGAAAAGGCACAGGAGAACTGGAGAGGTCTAGTTGTCAGTGTCTGAAGGACATGGTGGTGGTGGTGGTGGTGGTGGTGGTGAGGAATATCTTATAAATCTTGTTTCCTTTCACCAAAACAAAACAGATTGAGCCTGGAAGATGAGGATGGTGATAATGCGTCGTCACCATGGTGATGTCTCACAGGGAGTGGAGTGTGAAGCAACATTGCTGTTGAGAATTCAATAGATGTTTATTAAATAAACATAGCTGAAGACACTTGAGATTCTTCTAGGAATGAAATCCTTCAGATTTTTCCACCTCCGCTTTCTCCTCCCCCACCTGCCTTTGTCCTTACTGGTTTCCTCGTCATGTTTACTTGCCTGTTTTTACTTTTTAATTTGAGAGTTTCACCAGCGATACCATATAAAACAGTTATAGTCAGTCTTGACATTTCCTTTAGTTAATAATTTCCTTGCTATTCGAACATGCATTCGTCTTTGCTGTAAATAAGGTTGCCATTTTAGTTATTAGAAATTTTGATCCAGTAATGACTGAGAACCTTGGTACCAAGTATCAGTATTCTCAGTGTATTGACAGTAATTAAATATTGATGACAGTAGTGTAGTTAGGTATTAATAGCGTGTGAGAAAATATCAGAGATAATATCAAAATTGCAACTGAATAGAGTATATACTATTGTGAAACCGTGGTTTGATGAAAATTGTTCCATAGTAGTAGAAAGAAGCAAACAGACAAAATAGCAATTCTTACAGGATCCAGTTTAGGTGAATATAAATGAATGAATGAATGAATGAATGAATGAATGAATGAATGAATGAAGCCACTATGTCCCATGAAGGGCCTCCTACAGGAGGGGAAGCTCGGTTGGTGTGGTTCACATGATGAGCTATTTCACGTGAACAATATTTACATTCACATTCACTAATAGAGATAATTAATTAAATGAAAAACAGAAAGCAAGTCGTATGCTTAGGAGAGATTTCTTGAAGGGAAAACTGAACGAGGTATAAAGAAAAAAATAAAAATAAAAGCATTAGAAATTTATATACAAGGTGTTTCAGAAATACACTGACAAACCTTGGGTGTATGTTCCTCACGTCAAAACAAGAAAAAATGTTCATGAAGCATATGTCCGAAAATCCTTAGATTTTTTAGTTATTAATGAAAGAACGTAATGAAACATCTGTTAGATATTGTCATCTTGGTAGCAAGTGTTGCAACTTTAATCAATTCAGAAACTCATAACAAATGTTCAAATGACAAATGACTGTAATATTACTCGACCAAGGCCAGTGGAGTCCTGCACATCGGAGCCGTGGCGCTACTCTTCCTGCGTTCATAATACCGCATCGCGATAGTTCACATTACGCCCGCGGCTCCACTCGCCATAGTCGAGTAATAAACAAGTCTCCTTGGCAACACATAGCCATCTAGGATACAATGGGTTCAGCAGCAATCTTGTATCGATAACATCATTCGATTATCTAACAAAGTAAATTATTATCGGTTACAAACTTAAGTTAAGTTGTTGGATTGTACCTCGAAATGCGTTGAACGTAAACTTTCATTGTTAGGAACTTTCTTTCTTGTTTTGTTGTGAGGAACATGCCCTCAAGGTTTGTCAAAATATTTCTGAAACACCCTGTAAGAGAAAAGAGAAATTTAAGAAAGGATTGTGACCTGCTTGCAAACTCTCATTCCATTCCGAACAGATGGAAAAAACTATTTTGGCCAACTACTAAATGTGCACAGGCCAAATAGAAATGATCGGAACGCTATTGAAGTAAAAATTGATGGACCATTTATACCAGAATCCACAATTTCTAAGGTCGAAATTTCGATAGGAAAGCTGAAAAAGTATACATGTCTTCAAATATCGACCAAATTTTAGCAGAATTAATACAAAGGGATGGAAACTCATTATTTAGTGAAATTTATAAGCTTGTACTTTCTGTTTGGGAAAAGGAAATTGTACCAGAACAATGGAAGGAGTCAATAATCGTACCTGTCTTTAAGAAGGAAAGAAAGACTAACTGTCGTAACTTTCGAGGAATATCACTTTTATTGACGTCGTGCAATATTATTTGAGAAGATTAATTCCATATTATATAGATGAAATTATTGGGATCATGAATGTGGTTTCAGGCGTAATGGATCGACTATTGATAAGACTTTTTGTATTCGACAGACAGAGGAGAAAAAAAAATGGAAATATAAGGGCACAGTACGTCAATTATTCATAGATTTAATAAAGGCATACGAATCGGCTAAGGGAGAAGTTTTATATAACTTACTTACAAATGGCTTTTAAGGAACCCGAAGGTTCATTGCCGCCCGCACATAAGCCCGCCATCGGTCCCTATCCTGTGCTAAATTAATCCAGTCTCTATTATCATATCCCACCTCCCTCAAATCTGTTTTAATATTATCCTCCCTTCTACGTCTCGGCCTCCCCAAAGGTCTTTTTCCCTCCTGTCTCCCAACTAACACTATATATGCATTTCTGTATTCGCCCATACGTGCTACATGTCCTGCCCATTTCAAACGTCTGGATTAAATATTCCTAATTATGTCAGGTGAAGAATACAATGCGTGCAGTTCTGTGTTGTGTAACTTTCTTCATTCTCCTGTAACTGTCTTTTAGACAGGTTCATTGCCGCCCTAACATAAGCCTGACATCGGTCCCTACCCTAAGCAAAATTAATCCAATCTATACGATCATAACCCACATCCCTCAAATCCCTCAAAGACAGTATACAGAGCTGTTACATTAGTGCCACTTTCATCCGGTAGAGTAGTATGAACGCCCTCTCTATTCACTTTAATGCTTGAAGGTCTGCATTGCTTCAAAGACTTTTCTTGGAAGTCTTTCGGGATCCATATTCAGCACATGGCCAAACCATCGTGACCTGTTTTATTCTATCTTTATATTCAATGGCTTCACTTGTAAGTTGGCACGGATAGTGTAGTTGCAGATTTTATTATCTCTTCTAGTTTTCCCCTCACTCTTCCGTAAGCAACGCATTTCTACAGCCCTAAGACGACTGTGGTGTCTTGTGCTTATGCCCAAATCTCGAACTGTAAGTGATAAAAGGTGTAAACGTTGATTTGTGTAAAGGAATCTTGACTCTGTTCGACACCTCTCGCTGATACTAAAAATAGTTGTCTCTCAGCAGATAACCTATCAAAAATTTCTGAGTTCAGTTTACCATCCCTCTGGATCATGTTACCAAGGTACTTAAATCTCCTGACTTCTTCAAGCTGCTACTGTAGAATCGTTACGTGATAAGATTACTCTCTGCTGGAAATCGTGGTCTTGGTCTTTTTCAAATTCATCCGCAATTTTCTCTTGTTGAGCTATTCTCCCCAGATATTAATAGTTTTTTGGAGATTAGCTTCACAGCAGTTACCAAGGCATCAATAGCAAAAGTAGCTCGCTGAGATTTTCCAGTTTTAATTTTTTGGATCTAACTCTGCAGTTTTCTTCAAAACTGGTTCTATCATAAGAATGAAGAGAAGTGGGCTCAAATTACGTTCCTAATAATAATAATAATAATAATAATATAATTATTTATTTATGTATATATATTTATTTATTTATTTATATTTATGTGCTGGACAACATCCATTGGCCAATGAAAGTCCAGCACAGTGATACAATTAATACATTAAAATGAACAACTATGATACAAATTAAATATTTCAGTTAACAGCAAAATAAAGAACATAGATTACAATAATTAATTTACAAGAATTAATAGTATAAAATATTAGGGAAAGGAGTCGATTCTTACTACCAATTTGTGTATAAGGATTATGCAAATAATATTAGCAAAGACATTGCCATATTCTATTACTTCTATACATTGAATGGATCGAAATCGCCTACATGTAAGTTAGCATGTTTAATACATCTGGAGACCGGCGCGGCGAGGAAGATTTAGAATTTCTAAAATAGAAGAGTTTGTGATGTCTCATGTCCTTTATAGGAATACGAAGGCTGACACTGTTTAAGAAAGATTGACAATTAATGTCACCTTTAAGGACCTTGCATAAGAATAAGTAATCGAGATCATGACGTCTGGCATACAAGCTTCAACATTATTTTAAAGTGCTCGCATTTTTTTATCATAGTTATACCCGAAGTTATTAGGCAGGTATTTGTACGAACATAATGAAATAAATTTCCTTTGAATATTTTCCAGTTTTGCCGAATCAGAACTAGTAATAGAGTTCCAAACTACAGATGCATATTCGAGTTTTGATCTCACTAATGTATAGTATAGTATTAAAACAGAGTCAGGTGTTGAAAAAGAATAGATTATTATTGTAATTATTATTATTATTATTATTATTATTATCATTATTATTATTATTATTATTATTATTATTATTATTACTATTACTTAACAGTCTGAGTAAGTAATAATAACGGTATATATAATTTATTTCAAGAAATAGTCTGCCCAGGCATCCTGGGTTGCCAAAAACACAGAATAACACACATATAAGAATAGTAATGATTACAGTAAGATAGATGAGCCAAATTTAAATGTGAACTAGGAGCTTAAGTTTAAGAAATAATAAATTTGTACATATATTTGTAACAATCACACACTAACGAATAGAAAAGGGGGGGGTATTATGATATTCCGTATAAATGATTTTTCAGAATTGCCACAGACCCTTTAATGGTTGAAGTAATTAAAGTTTTTAAATTTTTGATAAAGAACAATAGCAAGAAACAAATATTCGAAGGAGCGACGTGGAAAGGATAACGAGTAAACAGAAATTTGAGGAAACTATCATTTGGTAAAGTTAATATTAGAATCACGAGCAATTACAAGTAACCATATAACAAAAAAGTAATAAAAAGAAACAAAAAATAAGTTAACGATTATCAATCATAATGATGATGTGGATGAGATATCAGTAATATAATCATAATAATAATAATAATAATAATAATAATAATAATAATCTTTCTTTCTTTCTCTCAGTTTAACCTCTCCCTTCTAGGTGCATTTACACGACCCACGCCACCCGGGCTTTACAGGGCCGCGACCTGTCGGGAGAGGTATTAAGCTATGGATCACATACATACTTTTTTGACCACACAAGGACATGGAGGGCCTCTCCGGATGAGGGATCAGCTCAATGCCAGAGCCACCTCCGATACAACACAAACATTTAGGACATTACACAGCATTCACTCACACATATGAAAGGATTAAGGGAAGGATCGCCGTCCATGGCCGGACTTTCAAGAGGTACAATCCCGGCATTTGCCTGGAAATAACTGAGGAAACCATGGAAAACCTCAGTTAGGATTGCCGGCCCCTGTGATCGAACTCCGGACCTCCCGAATGCGAGGCCAGCCCTCTACCACGCCGCTAACCCGCTCGATAATAATAATAATAATAATAATAATAATAATAATAATAATAATAATAGCAATAACAGTAATAATAATTTTAAAATAGGAACACATAATAATTAATAATAATTATAATAATAACGATAATAATAACAAAAACAATAATAAAATAAGCGTAACAATATTGATACCATTCATTTTTCCGACGAACATATCTTACTGGCCAAGTCTCAAGATGAATTACAAAGGTCCATACACCTTTTACATATCATTGAAAAAATTATGGTTTGGAAATTACTACCGAAAAATCCGAAGTGATTGCTTTAAGAGGTAAAGATTCTATTCGAATCAAAATTTGTACGGATAATAATATTTTAGAACAAGTCAATACATTCAAGTACCTTGGATATAACATGTCATATGAAGGGTGGGACACATTTTATTTTTACTATCTGACCTTCCATGGTTTACCTATTGTGAATAACACACAATTTACAATAATGGTTGTACATTAATGAGCACATGAAAAATATATAGATACAATTTTAAGATAAAATTACATAATACATCAAAGTCCAAAATTTTATCGAAGTCACTGGCATCATTAATTTTGTTTTTAAACCGTTATTGTTCCAGGAGCTCATAATATTAAGAGCAGTCTATGCAATATATTGGAAAACCAACTTTTGCATATGGTAGTGAGGCCTGGACCCTTGGAAAGCAAGATCAAAGTACGTGTAACAGCCAATGAGTTGAGATTCATGCGCGAAACTGCAGGGTGAATCGTTTTGGACAGAAAACAAAATTAATATTTGTTTTAACAGAATTAGGAGTGAACACAAAACACGCTTTTCTATAACAATATAGAACAAATGGAGGTACCACACCGGGAAAATGCCTGAGTCCAGGTGGCCAAAACAAATCCTTAATTACGGACCAACTGGAAGGAGGTCATTGGGAAGACCTTTGAAGAGATAGCACGAATCTGTTGAGACCGCAACAAATCGCTAGGTTCAAAACTTGTCTGGATGATGGTAATAATTAGAGCCCGGAAGTTTGGCAAAATGACTTTTTTAATTGGATAAATATACGGAAGACTTTAATAGAGGAAAACATGTTTCCGCACATTTTGGGACGGTAGGGCCAGTTTTTTAATTTCTCCTGTTTTGCCTGTATTAGATTCTATTGCCTATTTTAAGGCTTAATGCCTTATTTTGACTTTTTCTGCATTTGTTGGATATTTTCAGCTATTGTGTATGCATGAAATAATCAGTACAAGAAAAAACTGTACGAATTCAGAATATACAGAGTGATTCACAAGGATTTACCGTCCTTTACGGAGCTTATTTCCGAAGACATTCTGAGCAAAAAATGTCATATAAACATGGGTCCTATTCTCAATATTTACAGAGTTACATTTCGTTATTGGAACATATTGCTGTGAACGCGCGATCTTGTTCAGCGTGCAGTCAGCAGCCAGCGCGAGCGCAGATAGCCGTATGCAGTTACGTAGAGCGACGAGTGCCGTTCACAAGCGCGCGGCCAGTGTACTCAAGCGGACGGAGACATTTTTTAAAATGTGTTGTAAACTCTCCAAGACTGTAACTTAGGATACAAAATTGAACTGCAAATAATTAAGTCGGTGGAAGTGGTGTGATTTGTAATAATTGTTGTGATAAGTGCGTAAGAATAATGTAATTTTCTAGTTAAAAATAGGAAAAGATGTCTATACGAAGCAACTAAGAAGTTTACAGCACATTTTTAGCTTCATAATACTTGCCAATTAAAAAAAAAAAGATACTTCTGAATGGTTCATTCTCTATTTGTATTATTCTTTTACCTTCAAACTAAAGAAAAAATGTATTTTACAAACAACTTTAAATTACCGTAACTCTGAAAATATTGAGAATAGGAACTATGTTTATACGATATATATATATATATTTTTTTTTGCTCAAAATGTCTTCAGAAATAAGCTCCGTAAAGGACGGTAAATCCTCGTGGATCACTCTGCATTAAAAATATAACTGAAAACTATTTTTTATTTCATAAATGAAACACAAAAAATAGCATTTTTTCATAACAGGAATTTGTATTGAGAATCTCACCCGACATAAACACATTTAAGTTATTTGTGGATGCATGCCTGTAAACCAGCCCTAAAGCTC